>NC_089774.1:5299049-5361549 GCF_040412425.1 Macrobrachium rosenbergii | reverse complement strand
CATAAAAATGAAAAATAAAAGCAACTTACAAAAATAAAATGATAGCAATAAACAAAATAATAATAATAATAATAATAATAATAATAATAATAATAATAATAATAATAATAATAATAATAATAATAATAATAATAGATTGTCAGTATAAAAAAAATAAATAATTTATACTCATATATTGGTTGGTTTTCCCTTACCTTAAAGTAAATATTTAAAGAATTATGAGCAATAAGATATAATATATTATTATTATTATTATTATTATTATTATTATTATTATTATTATTATTATTATTATTAATTATAACTGCTGTGATAATAATACATTATTATTCATGATTATTATTATTATTATTATAACTATATATATATATATATATATATATATATATATATATATATATATATATATATATATATATATATATATATATATATATATATATATATATATATATATATATATATATATATATATATTATAACGTCTCGACAAACGAACCACGTTTTTACAAACGGATAAAACGCAATGAAAGTCACTGAACAAAACTATATCAAAATTTAATCACTGCGCAGTTTAAATCGCTGATGTGAAACTGCGCAGTGATTATAAGACTGCGCAAAGGCCGACAAACCGGATGGTTGTAGTATTGCGCAAATGGACAGAGTTGCTTGCGTCATCAAATAAAAAAAATGAAAATAAAAATAAAAATTAGGCCTATTTCAGCCTCTAATAAAAACATGTTGCTTGGCAACTGGAAGACGAATAAGAGGTTATAATACCTCGTAAAGGTATTACCTCGCCATGGTATTACCTCGTCAAGGTAATACCTCATGAAGGTATTACGTCGTCAAGGTATTACCTCGTCAAGGTATTACCTCAGAGAAGTATTACCTCATCAAGGTATTACCTCTCAAGGTATTACCTCATCAAGGTATTACCTCGTCAAGGCATTACCTCAGAGAGGTATTAACTCATCAAGGCATTACCTCTTAAATGTATTACCTCGTTAATGTATTACCTCACAGAGGTATTTCCTCATAGAGGCATTACCTCATCAAGGTATTACCTCGCAAATGTATTACCTCGTAAGGGTATTACTTGGTCAAAGTATTACCTCATAGAGGTATTACCTCGTCAAGGTATTACCTCCTCATGACGTTATCTCATCAAGGTATTTCCTCATAAAGGCATTACCTCACAAAGGTATTACCTCGTAAATATATTACCTCGTCAAGGCATTACCTCATCGAGAATAGAACTGTATACAATTTCATGGCGTTCTGATAATTCGCGTTTCTTGTAATTTTTCAAAGGCTGTTGCGACTCGCAGTAGCCGACAGGCTACCAAGAACTAAATCCTTTCCTCTCCCGCGCAGCTGATCGAACCCAGGGCACCTCCGTTGTGAAACGAGAGAGAGAGAGAGAGAGAGAGAGAGAGAGAGAGAGAGAGAGAGAGAGAGAGAGAGAGAAAGATTTTTCTTATTGATAAAACGATAATCTTGTTGCAAGATACAATGATTGGGATGGAAGCAACTCTCTCTCTCTCTTTTCTCTCTAAATATACATATACTATACATATACATATACACGTACATACACATATACACAATTCCCTAATCCTATTGACCCAATTCCCTCAGTTAAGGCAAACAACCAAACCAAACTTTCATTTAACGCCCCTGATACTACAAGTCATTCCATTCTTCCTCTTCCGCCCAGCTAACGGGAATGCAAGTCTGCTTAGAGATTAGAGAGCTTTCCCTGAGAGAGAGAGAGAGAGAGAGAGAGAGAGAGAGAGAGAGAGAGAGAGAGAGAGAGAGAGAGAGAGAGGAGGTTATAGACGGTTCGTTCTCTAAGCTCAATCATGGGATTCCTCGGGGAGCAATTGCTGTAATGTTTGCGAAGGAATGCGTTCGTTTTTTTAAAATAGATTTTTATATAAATTTATTTTTTTGTATTGGAAAGGTTTCATGTATTGTCATATTAACCTTATATATATATATATATATATATATATATATATATATATATATATATTTTTTTGAATAATATATATGATACCATTGTTAATTTTTCTGTAATAACTAACCATTGTTATTTTTCTGTAATCAGTTATTATTATTATTATTATTATTATTATTATTATTATTATTATTATTATTAT
Organism: Macrobrachium rosenbergii; assembly: GCF_040412425.1. Lineage (NCBI taxonomy): Eukaryota > Metazoa > Arthropoda > Malacostraca > Decapoda > Palaemonidae > Macrobrachium > Macrobrachium rosenbergii. The sequence continues at coordinate 5,359,384 of NC_089774.1, read as the reverse complement.
TATTATAGCTTTGTATGCACACTTTCTTACGGAGTATTCAGAAAGGGCCAGTCTCTCTCTCTCTCTCTCTCTCTCTCTCTCTCTCTCTCTCTCTCTCTCTCTCTCTCTCTCACGATTACTGAGATTTCGTCGTTATTATAAAAAATTTTCAAGGTAACTTTGTAAACTTTGTTCATTACCACAAGAGAGAGAGAGAGAGAGAGAGAGAGAGAGAGAGAGAGAGAGAGAGAGAGAGAGAGAGAGAGAGAGAGAGAGAAACGTCTAGAAAGCTCTCCACATTATTAAAAGATTTTTCAAAGTAACCTTGAAAATGTTTTATAATAAAGTCGAAATCTCAGTAATTATTATTATTATTATTATTATTATTATTATTATTATTATTATTATTATTAAATAAAGACAAACGAAGTTTAAAAAAAAATGTCAAAACGACCGAAATACCAATTTGGAAAGACGGTCGATACTTATTCATCCGCGTCAGCAAAAAAAAAAAAGTAAGATAAAATCCCAGTCAGTGAAAGGACGATCTATGTTTAATCTGTGGTCTGTTACATAGGCGAGCATGATGGTTTAACCACGCCACTTACCTCAGGAATCCTGAATCTGGTCAATAACTAGATGGGTGACCGTCCATGAAGGCCAGATGGTTTGGCACATAACCGACTGACAGCATCTGTGGATGTTAATAAATTGTTGTACTAAATATTTGTAAAGTTATTATTATTATTATTATTATTATTATTATTATTATTATTATTATTATTATTATTATTATTATTATTTAATTTTTGAACATAGGGCCTTTTTCAGTAATAATAATAATAATAATAATAATAATAATAATAATAATAATAATAATAATATCCTGTATTGTATAAGAAAAAATAAAACCATATATTGATAAATTCATATATATATATATATATATATATATATATATATATATATATATATATATATATATATATATATATTACACATCAGGGCATACTACATGGCCGTAATTCTTACCAGTTTTATTTTAATAGTTTCTATAATAACTTGATTCCCTAGAACATGACCATTTACAAATTTTTGTCCAGTATTCATTGAAAAAGTTATTATTGAAATACATTCAACAGTTTTTTAAAAAAATGAGGAATTTCTTTCAAATTATGAGTCTACGGTTCTTCGGTTACAAAATTCTTAGTAATCGTTTCCTTTCATTTTAGTACTAATGTTTACTTGTGTCAAGACATCTTTCAATAAATACTAATTGTTAAGAACAGTTTAATATCTACATACTTATATATTTGTATCAGTATTTAACTTGTTGACAATCTGTAGCAACTGTAGGGTAGAAATGACCTTTGGTACCAAGTGACGTCACTATAAATATTGCAGTATAACGTTCGCTCAAGGTCAAACTTCGTTGAAGCAGGCTACGTTGCCTAGCATATAATAGCCCGGGGGGTGCTTGGGGGTGGGCTACGAAATGCGGGACTGCCGAAAATGTGCGGAATACGCGGAAGTGTTGCTTGCAGTTGTGTGAATAATTGAATATCTAATGCGAATACCCACAGCCTGTTGAGTAGAGAGTGTGTGTAGGTCTAAAAGTATACCAGGTGTTCCTAATGGCTTGACTATGTGTGTGTTTGAGTGTGTCTTTGTGCGTGTAGGTATGTGTATGTGTGTTTTGATGTGCGTGCTTGCAATTGTATGAATAATGGAGTGTTTAATCTGAATACCCATAGCCTGTTGAGTATCGATTGTATTTCACTGTACTGTATAGCTCTAGACGCATAACAGGAGTTCCTAACGGCTCGACTTGGTGTGTTCGTGTGTGTGTATGTACGTGTATGTGTGTGTGTCTGTGTGTAAGTGGAATCTTGCTTGGCAAGTTCATGATTGCGGCATTTCAGCCTTGTTCTACCAGACCCACATCTCATGAGTCTAAAGCCTTCTAAACAATTTCTTGAAAAAGATATATTTCGTTAAAAAAATCTTCGCTTAAATACCACTAAATCTATCGGCAAAGTCTAATAAACCTTCAGGCACTCTCTCTTAACAAAAAGACATAACTGTGCTTTGCCTTCAAGCAACGAAAACAAACAAAACAACGGCAAAACAACGGCAATTATAAATCTCTCTCTCTCTCTCTCCGTCTGGTGCACACACGTTGTTGGACCGCTCTTCTTAATTTCGTGAGTATGACCTTGGCTCCGGGTGACTTGGCTGGGACTGTGCATACTTGCTTGCGTGTTCCTTTCACTGACGTAAACCAGAGAGAGAGAGAGAGAGAGAGAGAGAGAGAGATTGCTACTTGGATTTGAGGCTAGGTTTCTAAGAAAGAGAGAGAGAGAGAGAGAGAGAGAGAGAGAGAGAGAGAGAGAGAGAGAGAGAGAGAGAGAGATTGTTACTTGGATTTGAGCCTAGATTTCTAAGAGAGAGAGAGAGAGAGAGAGAGAGAGAGAGATTGCTACCTGGATTTGAGCCTAGGTTTCTAAGAAAGAGAGAGAGAGAGAGAGAGAGAGAGAGAGAGAGAGAGAGAGAGAGAGAGAGAGAGAGATCTACTGGTTTTTGAACCTATGCTTCTAAGCCGTTATTTACAATTAGTACCCGTTTTCCTCTCCTGATGTGAGTGTGCGTCTACACACACACACACACTCTGAGAGAGAGAGAGAGAGAGAGAGAGAGAGAGAGAGAGAGAGAGAGAGAGAGAGAGAGAGAGAGAATATTTGAATTTTTACGCACCTGACCTTTAAGCTGTCGTTTATAATGCTCGCCTCCTTCTCATAACAAAAGGAAGAGAGAGAGAGAGAGAGAGAGAGAGAGAGAGAGAGAGAGAGAGAGAGAGAGAGAGAGAAGCCGTCATTTGTAATGCTCGCCTCCTCATAACAAAAGAAAGAGAGAGAGAGAGAGAGAGAGAGAGAGAGAGAGAGAGAGAGAGAGAGAGAGAGCGACGAAATATCTGAATTTTCACCCACTTGACCTCTAAGCTGTAATTGAAATCAAATACCAGCTTCCCCTCGTAACAAAACAGAGAGAGAGAGAGAGAGAGAGAGAGAGAGAGAGAGAGAGAGAGAGAGAGACTTCAAGGTTTAGATGTATACACTGAAAAAAACTAAAAATGTCTCCTCATTTAATATTATATATAAAAGAAATATTGGGCGGGATCTGCTACCGCGTTCACGCCGCGTAGCGAGCGAAAGCGGGTTCAAACTAGTTAGCAACAGTGCGTATTTGCGAGAGAGAGAGAGAGAGAGAGAGAGAGAGAGAGAGAGAGAGAGAGAGAGAGAGAGAGAGCTATCCAAGGACAACAGGGTTGGATCTCTGGTTTTGTGAAGACTATTGGTCTTAACTGTGTGAAAAGGACTCGTAAATCTCTAAACAAAGAACGTAAGGGTGGGTCTCCTGTACGGCGTAGTTAGGAAGCCATAATTATGCTTGCGTGTATGAGTGTATGAGTCTCCTACTCATTTCCGTCATTTGTCATCAGAATTCGCCCACTTTATGCTGTTACGCAGATGTATAATCATCATTGTTATCGTCCAGATGTAAAATTATTATTATTATCCTGATTATTAGACAGATAAACAGCTTCCTCTTACAACGGTTACTCTCTAGACTCAACAAGACAACAGCACTTGCCATGTTTGACTTGTTCATGCTCCAAGTGCTAAATTACGTGGATGCACCTGTTCAGAACACTTCTATAGATTCTAGTCATTTCACATACCTACATAACATGCTCATTATCAACATATCGAATACCTATCTGTCACACACCAGCCCAACCAAGGTTATTAAAGGTATATGTACCCCAACCCTTCATCTGTGCTAATATATAGGCCTAGCTTCAAGAGGTTGCTTCAGAGGTTGTTAATCTTCCGTTTTCAGCAAATGCTTTGGGATGTGGTCGCAAGATTCATGTTTTTCTTCATCTTGTATGTAACCCACTACAGTGGACTACCTGTCAAGTATATTATTCATTGATTGGGTCCACATAAAGTTGATTTCCTAATTAACTGAATTGAATTTCTCTCTTCCAGGCGGGATCGAACTCTGTCATGTTCAAGCAGTTGAGGGTGGTACCTTTTGTCTATGGGACCTATATTATCATTATGACTATCATTAATACAATGATAAGTATAAGAGCGAGTCTATAAGATAGTCATCTTGCAAAGCACCTCTATTTAAAACGGCTTATTGTAGAAGAGGGAAAACAAATAAAAATTGTATTTACACATCATTAAAGCATTTGCTTGATTCCCAGCGGAAATAACTTAGCTAAACTCCAACGGTTTACATTCCTAGATCAATATAAGCATAATTAATAAACCCTTGGCATTTAATTCTGTAATTTAATAGTTGAGACCAAAGCGTTTCTTAAATGTTGAACGTATTAGATCATGAAAAAAAAAAATGAAAAAGAAAAAAGAGTGAATAGCTTTCACGACTTAATGGCGCTTTAAAGTTTAGGGATGAGTCACACGGACGGCGGTTTCTTTCGGTATATTGTGGTTCCTCTGTCTAAAAGTATCAAATTCATTATATGAGTTGATTTAAACGTCATCCGTAAAGGACAAATGGTAGTCTAGGCTAGGCTACATCGTTAGGCCTAGGTCATTATAAAAGCGAAGTATTGTGTTTCAAGTCATCCAATAGGCCTATGTTAATTAAAAAACCGGTTTTTTGTTTTTAAAGTCATTAAAAAGCAGATGTTGTCTCTACATTATGTTGTATAATGTTAATCATACTTCGTCCATGCCGATTTGTATTACAAAATAGACGCAAGATTAACAAAGAATATTATACCTCAGATTCTCGTCCGGTCTAGAATAATGTTTAAAATATGTAACGTGACTCATCAAACCATCGAGATGTCCAAATATTCGAAAGACTTGCAGCGCATAATGAAGCCATGAGTCAACATAAGACTAGCTACGGGTAGTTTTAAGTGATTTAAGCAAAGATATATATAATTCGAATGTTGGTTTCAGAGTCTGCAAAATTGCAGGCATAAGAGTGTACGATAAGCTTCCACTTGATAACAAGAAACTGTTTCAAGGGGAAAAAATGTAGATTTTATTTTCTGGGTGTTTTGGTAAAGGGGATTTGACATTTAATATAGAGTAGGTTGTATGCTTCTTCGAAGTGCGTACAAGACAAATGAATTTACTAGGCCTATAGACAGCCTGGGGTGGAGTGAGGAAAAATAGCTCATGAACTGTTTAGTAATGAAATAAAGAATGTAAATTTATTTGTCTCACACTCACAGCAACTTAAATAAAATCCGCAAAGTTGAAGAATAATGAACCTATGTAATTAAAGTTACAGTATTCTTTATAATGAAGGTGAACTGGGTTAGGCCTACGCTGAAGGCTACCAGGTTTCACTACCAGTTCTTAAGGCAGCATAAACATTTTGGGCTTTTGACCCTACATGGAAATAATAACATCAAATTCACGTCATACTCGAAGCTGAAGTCACACTAATTGCCGCCACTTTTTTGTTGTTGTTGAAAACGTAACTTTCAAAAGGTGTGATTTTGACGCCATAACAAGATTTCAAAGTTTTTTTTTTTCTTATAAAGTCTAGCAACCTCTTTCGGGGTATGAGAGTACATTCAAGAAATACAGAAATTACAAAATTAATACGAATTATCAATTTATATAGATTTAAATGCAATAGGGAATAACTAGTTTGAACTACTACCGATAGATGGCACATACTATTCGTGTGGTAGGTGAAGGAGGACATTTTTGGCGCCTTGTAGAATCCCATAAACGATTTATATCCTCCAATAACTTAAACATCCTTTCGAAGTGGCTGACGATGCTTTGAAATATGATGGAGACGGCAGTGAGGATTATTTCTGTGTACACGGCGAGGACAATAGTATTGATTATATAAGTTAAATAGATACTGAAAGAGGTAACGTGAATTTGAATGCCGATCGGGAAGATATGGCGACGTTGATGACCCCTGAGAAACCAAGATCAATTTCTGAAATTAATTTCTCCCTTTGCACAGTGAAAGGTATGAAATATAAACATTATTATTAAATTCCAAGCCCATTAGAGCATTTATTTCTTATTAGTGATTCGATATGCCAATGATAAACAAGGCCAAAGTAAATAAACGTCGACTTCCTGTTCAGTCAACCAGGTGGACTACTTAATTCATTATGTAATTTTGTAATTTAAATAAAAATCCTTTTGCGTCATCCTGTGCTTTGAGTAGGTATGCCAGTTGTACCTTCGTAAATGTACCTTAATACTTATGTTTTAGTTTTGTGGGACAGCTATAATGAATATCCTTTCAGCAATGTTCAGTATGTTTGTCAATATCCCGTGACAAGTAAGAAATAGTCCATTTTAGCCTTTATTTTCCAACGGAAATCAGGTTAGGCTTAACTTTTTGTCAGAAACGAAGGGATGAATCCCTTAGGGTTTATTTTCACATTGTCTAAGATGTATGACTAATAAGATTGGATCCGTAGGCCCCCAAAAAAGCACATGATATTTTACAATTGCCACAAGCAATGGAGGAAGTTGAAAGGTGTGACCTGGCCATGACATTGTTCTCCATTGAAACAGACCTATAAACTGTCATTATTTTATGAATAAATCAGCTGAATTTACACAGTAGTTTGATATGACATTACGCTAGGCATATATCGTGTTTAGGTACGCAGGATACCCTCTTTAGAGCCCACAGAGACAAAATTAAGTGACATTTGACACCGAGAAGTCATTGTTTTCCCAAACAATGGAACTCTCAACTTTTGTTTATCCTGAAAGGTGAGACGAAATGGCTCAGATGAAGTTTATTCTTTAAAGGAGTTTCAAGTGAGAGAAACAGATGTGTGTCAGTAGAACTCTCTTCATGCTTGAATGAACACTTGCAACTTTAATTCACGCTTATATTTATTCATCTGTTTTTATAATTTGTTTGTTGATATGTTTGTGCATATTTGGAGAAGAGCGTGGGCTTACACCCTCGCCCAAAATGGCGTGTTAGGGACCGGAAGGCTCACACCAGCTGGGGCCTCATATTTCAAGGGCAAAGGCGTATATATATATATATATATATATATATATATATATATATATATATATATATATATATATATATATATTATATATTATATATATATATGTATATATATATATGTATATTATGTATATCAAGGGATGATTCCAAATACCTCTTTCTAAGTCTTCAATTCTGGCTCCCAACACTTCTGAATTATAAACCCTTTTTTTTTTTCCAACCTATCCTCATCCATTCTTTCCACATGACCAAGACATCTCAAAACGCATGGAGCAATCCTTCCATTAACTTGAACCCTTTTACCAATTATATCTTTAAATTTCTCATCCTCGCGGGTCTTATACCAAAAATACTACATAATTTACCTCTACAGCCTCCACATTTCATGTGTATTCAGAGTCCCCCACTTCACTTCCGTAGAGGAGAGTTGGCTCAACAATCCGTCTATAATCCAATAGCTTTTCAAATTTCCTCCAAATATCTTTTAGGCATTCTCTACACTTCCTCCTTCCATCTATTCTGTGACTGAACACTCATCTCATACCATCAACCAAAATATTAAATCGCAAATACCTGCGGGAATTTGCCATTCCTTCACTGCCCATAATAATAATGATATTCACTTCTCTGTCTTCCTGGTTCAAATTCACCCACATAACCTTATTCTTTCTCACGCTTATTCTTGCCTGTCTCTTCTTGCTAAGTCTATGTTTAATAATTATGAATATTTATAAAGGTATTTGGAGTATATTTTGATCACGAGTCTTGAGTGATTATATATATATATATATATATATATATATATATATATATATATATATATAATCATAAGACTCGTGATCAAAATATATGTATATATATATGAAGTGGCATTGACCTCTCAACTTCTCACTTCTCTCACACCTCACAGTGAGGAAATCGAGAAGTTTAAGAGGTCAAATGGTTGTTACAAATACATGTTAAAGTAATAATATATATATTTATAGAAACTCCTTGCGTTTCTGATAAGCCTTCTGCGTGGGTGCATGGTACAATAGATGTGATAGTGATCAGTATCTTGTTTATCAGTGTACCTACACCCTGCCAGGGGCTACTGCCTATAGTGTTATAAAGTACACTTTTGCCACGCCTCAAACATTATCCATGTATCTTCCATTATATGTGCCCTGTTGCGGTTTATTTCATTTTTCTCGCATTTTCTTCACAATTCTCTAATGTTTTACATACCCGGGCTTTGTGTCGAAGTGAAAGCTTGCCAAGAGGGTTCATGGCCTTTTGGCCCGTTCCCTGAGAACGCGGACGGGCTCTGAATCATGATAAATACCAATTAATTTGGTGTACTTTTTCGCTGATTGGGGTCATATAGAATCCTTCTACATATCTTGAATTATTGTTGAATGGTTGATAGTACAATTGAGGAGCAGATGTCGAAGGTATTTTGTTAAGTGGTGAATTAGTCTGACCCTCTGGTTTAATTTTTGCTTATTCTCTTGTTTCTGGGTCATTGCTGACCTCTCGTCCGGTGACGGGTTCAGAGCTATCCCACCAACAAGATAGTGTTTCGCCTGGGTTAGTCTGTCCCTAACCCCTTCCCCCACTCTCCCCACACACCCCGAGAAGTAACAAAAGATCTTTTTGCATTTTCAAATTCCTTCAGCGAGAGTTCGGTAATCGGATAATTTCAGAGACACCGCAGGCAGTGTTTTCGTTCTCTGGGAGTACAGGGCCATGCCAGTTACATTAACATGTATAAATCAAACCTACAACACATCTGGGGTGATAATATATAAATCAAACGTGCAACATATCCGGGGTGATAATCAGGATAATGAGAAACCACGCAAAGACACCAGTTACAATTAAGTTCCAAATACCCAGAGTGTCAACCCCTAACTACAATTTATAACACGATTTCCATGGGACTGAGATACAATAGTTCGAAAACTAACAACTTGCAGTTGGAAGGGACGGAGCTAAGACTGGCAACTGGGCAGATAAAAAAAAAATAAAAAATAAAAAACTACAGTTTCAACAGCCAATTCGCCGCAGTTACCCAATTCTTGAACAGAACCAGTTTTCCCAGCCAACAGACAAGCGCTTAGGTTTAGCATAGACTCGGCTCTCTCGGTTTAAATAGGTATCTGTTAGTTTTTTGCTGGGGTCAGTGTCCTTATCCAGTGAAAACCTTTTAGTTTTTTAATAGGCCCAATTTCTTCAGTCAAGACATCACCAAGTTTTTTAAGATTTAGGCCTATCTCTTCAGAGGACACTTATCAGGCAGTAAGCACCACTCGACTTTTGGTTAATTAGGAACTCCATTTCATTTCCTAACCATTTTCCAATATATATTGAGTCAAGTATATATAATCCTAATATATTTAATCCAATATATGTAATCCTAAATGGTTACAAGAATTAACTACTTCATTCTTTCCCCAAGCGTACTATATTTCATTGCGCCATTGGGTCGTGATAGCTGCTTGGGGCACAACTTTCTAGTTTGATTTGTAACTGGTATAACCTCTCCCTGGCCCCCTAAGGAGTTAAATCTTTTTAATATTTGTTTGTTTGTTTTTTAAGCAGGGCCATGAACCTCATGCCAAATATTCTAATTTTATCAGGGCACAGAGCCAACTTCGTGGGTAGTGACTGCCCGCCATTGCCAATCCAACGATGGTATCGTTTATATTATAGTATATTTTTTATTTACTTACTTTATAAGCACGGGTACTTCTCTTATGCCCAATGTTCCAGTTTTATCAGGGCACAGGGCCAACATCAGGGGGGCCGCTGACCCCCTTCTAATGCCCACCCAGCGGTAGTATTTTCTTTCTTTTAAGCCCTCAAGGTAAAGGCGTTCACCCTGTGCCAAAGGATCCAGTTTCATCTGGGTTTGAAGCCGGCGTGAGGATTTTGAATGGCGTCCCGCTGGGTCCTCGCATGGAACCTTCTCTCTCTCTCTCTCTCTCTCTCTCTCTCTCTCTCTCTCTCTCTCTCTCTCTCTCTCTCTCTCTCTCTCTCTCTCTCTCTGGTTTCCGGGACGAAAATCACCACTGTTATAATGATCTGCCTCCTTATTTTTCTGCATCACCAACATTAATTCTAGGTTGTTGAGTGTTATAAGTGCATCTTATTGCTATCATTGTTGCTATTAGTATAGTTGTTGATACAACAGTAGTGTAACCTTGTTTCTGTGGCTGTTCCTGTATTGCTTGCATTCCCTGCACACACACACACACACACACACACACACACACACACACACACATATATATATATATATATATATATATATATATATATATATATAAAATATATATATATATATATATATATACTGTATATATAAAACTAAGCTGATATTATTATTATTATTATTATTATTATTATTATTATTATTATTATTATTATTATTACTGAGAAACCATAACGTTTACTATTATTATTATTATAATTACTGATTATATTTTCCACGTGGACAGATGGATTTAGAAAGCGAATAGTGAACGGGCGATTTTGCTAATATTTGGAAAGCGCATCTCTCTCTCTCTCTCTCTCTCTCTCTCTCTCTCTCTCTCTCTCATATTGGTCGTATGTTTTTAAGTATATGACCTCTTAGACTTGCTCCACATACATATATTATGACGATAATAATAATAAACAAAGATACTGAATCGGCAATAAAATATATATATAAAATTTATACAAATCTATAACCAGGTTTTATACAGACGTGGCTGTCTTTACAGCCCTGCTAACAGACAAGAACAGACTTCAGTTTGTAATTCTCATGTCATGTGGAAAGAGCCAGGTGTTGATGCAGCTTGCAACGGACATACCAGTCTGTGGCAAGCAGCAATACGTCACAACAAGGTTAAAACCGAATACATAATAAGAAGGTTTTTTTTTTTTTTGCTCTGAAACATGAAGAGAGACAGTTAAATAAAATCGTAATGTCATTCGAATCATCATCATGGCTGGGAATCTGTCACGTAATTTTGAGAGCACCTGACGTTTCGAAAAACATGATAGATTTCACTCTATTCTCACGAACAGACACTGCGAATATCGACCAGGTAATTCTGATGCCACTGGCAACGTTGAACTTTACTGACCAGCATATACATATTATACATTTATTTATACATATATGTATATGTATAAACGTATATGTATATACACAGTCTTATTTGAAAGGTACGTTCAGTTTATACACAAAGTCTTGATTTGTATGAAGAGGTGAATTGCGTTATACAAGTTTTTGCACTTTACAAACAGTTTTCAGAACAAGCAGACGCCTGTCGTGGAAACCAGCTGCATTCAACAGTTCCACAATTCCGAGAGTTTTAAAAAAGCCCCCAATCAACGAACGGAAAAAGAATAACATAACAGAAAATCTTTTCAAAGAAAAGGAATGTTTTTTTGAGATGGCAGTTTGACAACAAGCCACCCTGATTTGATCATTATAAAAGATTCCATTCTGTTAAGTGGAATTGTAGACAGTGGAACTCGAGAAATATTGTGACAACGTAAAGTTTGACAAGTGTGAAAGTATAAATAGTTCTCCCCGCTAGTTTTATAGTAGTACTCATTATTTAAGTGTACCCTGAATTCATTTCCCGAGATGTAACGGAGTACCGTAGGGACTCTTTCCCAGAAAAAAGCGGTACGCCATATCTTAAAAACTAACCATAGAATTTTCTTGAAAATAATCTCATGGTTTCCCACACCCAAATTGGGTAGATGGAATTAATTTGACCTAACCTAACCCAATCTGATCCAACCCAACCTAACCTAATCTAACCTAACCTAATACAGCCCAACCTAACCTAATCTAACCTAACCCAACGTAACCTAACCTAACAATAAATTTTATAATTTGGTCTGTGGTATCACTGATGCTATATATTTACTTACAGGTTTATATGGGTACTGAGAAGTTATGCCCAGCTCCTATGTTCTCTTCGACTTATACCATCCATCTACAACGTCAGTGCCCAGCTTGCCCCAGGGTATGGCATCACAAGGCCCAGGGTATTGGTGAGTTTTAACATTCCTCTATTTTAAGGTTAATTTGACAGTGTTAATAACATTTTTGTAAATCTGTAATGTCATTCACTTATTAATATGTAGTGTAATTCATTCAGTAAATCTGTAATGTAATTCATTTAGTAAATCTGTACTGTAATTCATTTACTAATAATATAGTGTAATTCATTCACGAAATCTGTAATGTAATTCATTCGGTAAATGTGTGATGTAATTCATAAAGTAAATCTGTAATGTAATTCATACAGCGAATTTGTAATGTAATTCATGCAGTAAATTTGTAGTGTAATTAATTCATTAAATCTGTAATGTAATTCATTTGGTAAATCTGTAATGTAATTCATTTGGTAAATCTGTAGTGTAATTCATGGACTAAACCTGTAATGTTAATTCATTTAGTAAATCTGTAGCGTAATTCACACAGTAAACCTATAGTGTAATTCATTTAGTAAATTTGTAATATAATTCATTGTCTGTAGTGTAATTCATGCACTAAATCTGTAATGTAATTCATGCAGTAAATCTGTAGTGTAATTCATTCAGTAATAAATCTGTAATGTAATTCATAAAGTAAATCTGTAATGTAATTCATTTAGAAAATGTCATGTAATTCATTTAGTAAATCTGTAGTGTAATTCATTCAGTAAATGTGTAATGTAATTCACACAGTAAATCTGTAGTCTAATTCATAAAGAAAATGTGTAGTGTAATTCATGCAATAAATCTAGTGTAATTCATGTAGTGAATTTGTAATGTAATTCATTAAGTCTGTGTGTAATTCATTCAATAAATCTGTAATGAATTCCAACAGGATGAATAAAGTGAAAAATTCACCATATATTTTGTATGATTGATTGTGCGGTGAACTAATGTTCCGTTCTTAGCGTCAAGTATGTTGTACCAGCTTGTGATTGATTGATTGATTATATCTATTAAAATTGGCGTCACAACACGTAGGTTATCGAAGGTATTATACCGGATTATGTATTTATTTAATGTCCTTTGATAATCACTTGGAGGTAGTTTTACTTATTGTTTTATTATATATATTTATATGTATATATACATATGTATGATTATTAATGTATAATATACATATATATATACATATGAATCTTGAAATGCGCATCTGTAATGTATAATACAGATGTGCAAATATAAATTAATTTACAAAATATACAAATTTATACAGTAACACAAATCTGCAAATAAAACTTTATACAGTCTCATTCAGGAAAGTTATTTTTAACTCCACAATTACATGACAGTCACAATTGTCCAAGAATTGTCACCACCGAATATTTCCCAATACCGTGGAAGAAGTTTCACCTGATAATTATGAATTCCCTTCATGTACTGTTATGTTGCATTACGTCAATATGTAGCAAGAGTTAGTATTTAGTCGGCATACCTCAGGGCAAGGTTCTGGCCCCTAGTTATAATTCCGCCAAAACAACTTTTTAAGATTTTTAAAAATTTTTGTTCTTTGTATTTGCGTCATAGGAATTGATTTCGAAGGGCGGAATTCCTTGCCTTTGTTCTGAATGGATTTTTTAAGATTTAGAGCGAGATTGGCTTTCTCAGGAGGTTATAAAGAACGTTGTAAAAATATAGCTTTTTATATATATAATATATATATGTATATATGTATGTATCATATATATATATATATATATATATATATATATATATATATATATATATATATATATATATATATATACATATGTACTATATATATAACAAGCTATATATATCTATAATCATCGCCTCCAATTCATCTCCAACAAATCTCTATAAAAAAATATATACACACATACACATAATAAACGTTGTACAGACTATAATTTACAACGTTTATTACAACCTCCTAAGGAAATGAAACCTCGCTCCAACGTCACAAGTGTATTCTGAACAAAGCACGGATGTCAGCCTCCAAAACCAGTCCCTATGACGTAAATACGAATAATAAAAATAAGAAAATTAAAAAAAAGTTGTTTTAGCGGAGATATTACAGCGTAAGATCCTCCCCTTAGGTATGCCAACTAAATACTAACTCCGTCGTCATATTTACATATAGCAACATAACCGTACATGGAAGGACTTCGTAATCATGAGGTGGAAACTCTCCAGAATATTTGGAAATATTCGGCGGTGACACTTCTTGGACAATTGCGTGATTGTCACGTAATTGTGGCGATAAAAATAATATAGGTGGGAATGAGTAGGTTTTCTAGATTGTGGTATCGTGCTGATTTTTATTTGCATATTTGTATTGCTGTGTAAATTTGTATTTACGTTTTTGTATTTGTTTATACATTGGTATTTGTCGTGTAAATTTATATCTGTATATTTTGTATTACTGTATATTTGAATTTTTAAATCTGCCTTTTTGTATATAAATACATATTTTCATATTTATATTACATTACAGACACGTAGTCCAAGATCTGATTTCTCTGGTAATAGTAAAAAGATTATTTATTGATGTTAGCACATTATTAGTGACAAAAAAAAAAAAAAAGCTATAATGAGGTTGAAAGCATATACAAGAATATTTTATTATATGTCCATATTTATATTTTGCAATCAGTCAATTTCCCTGAATTCCGTGAATGATTTAACAGCATTTTTATTATTAACAAAATAATGAATTTATAAGTTTGCTTAAACAATATTTTAGTCAAAATCTGCAAAAATTCTACAAATTTTTCCTCTTGACCAAAAGCAATTGACGCAAAGACCGGTTTACAACATCCTTGCTCAGCCAGTGGTCAGTAACAACCATCCCTCCACCTGATTGGCTGACAGTCCCTCGGTCACACCCTTAATTAGCGAGCGTGCTCGTTCCTGATTGGTCGTTCTCTTCGCAGCCACACCCTGGCAAGAATTCTTTGCATAATTTGTCACGTACTCTCAGAACATGATTTATTATTATTATATTATATTTTGGTCTGGGCAGGTTTCGAGATAAGAGTGAATTTGATGTTTTGGTAGATTCTCTGTAGGTGGACATATATATATATATATATATATATATATATATATATATATATATATATATATATATATATATATATATATATATATATATATATATATATATATATATATACAGTGAATTTGGCGTTTTGAAAGATTCTCTGTGGTTGGTTTATATATATGTATATATTATTTATATATATATATATATATTTATATTTTTTTGTATATTTCAATCGTTTTATATTTATATTTTTTTGCTTCAATGACAAGATGACATTTAGTTGAGGGAATATAACACTTTTTCTTTTTCAAATTTGAGATTTCAAGTCCTTTCTATCGTAATTTTTTGTCTCGATTTCAAGTTACGTGTTTTTTCCGATTGACGACTGATATATGACAGGCCACCACCGAGCCGTGGTTAAAGTTTCATGGGCCGCGGCTCATGCAGCATTATACCGAGACCACCGAAAGATAGGTCTATTTTCGGTGGCCTTGATTATACGATGTACAGAAAACTCGATTGCGCCGAAGAAACTTGTGCGCATTTTTTACTTGTCATCATTTAATTTAATTTATTTATTTATTCATTTATTTATTTATTGTTTCCATCGGGCCTGGGCTAGGCAAGGCTATTCTGTTTCTCGTCCTATCGGCGCCAGATTACAAAAAAAAAAAAAAATTTAAATAAAAAACCAGTTTGTCTCGACCTCTCTTGTCAAGTTACGGATGAACTGGATGGTACTGGTCTCTCTCTCTCTCTCTCTCTCTCTCTCTCTCTCTCTCTCTCTCTCCGTGAAATTCAGCTTCCTTCGTATGTGACCATTGGCACTTTGCACAGTCTTAAGACGCAGTGATATTATGCATACGGCTTATTTTAATCTGAAGGTTCTCTAAATATCTGTTAAGGCAATGTCAATATTCATAGACACTTCTCTTCTGTTGTATTTAGTGTACATAGGGGGGCATTTAAGTCTGAAGGCTGTTTAAATATCTGCAGTTAATATTGATATTCATAGAAATTCACTTCCTGGTGTATGTAATATTTATACTCGTAAAGGCGTATTTAAATCTGAAGACTTTCTAAATGACACGCAATTTTGAATTAGTATTCCTTAAATTGACAATATTCATAGACACTTACGGTGTATGAAGTGTATACACTCATACATACGGCGTATTCAAATCTGAATACTCTAAATACATGCAGGCTTCGACTGAAAATATTCATAGGCTTTTCCAAAGTGTGTCATGTGTATACAAAGACCCACAGAGTCTTTTAAGTAGCTTAAGTAGTTTCCTAGATTTTTTTTAATATGCTTTTTCCTGCAAGCCTTGAATCCAGAAGGTGGAATGATTGAGAAACTCGATAAAAGGTGAGTTCGTTGTAGCTGTCGCCATTTTAGAAGAAAGGCCTGCCAAAGAATGTGAGGGATTTCAGAAGCTTTGAGGTCATTGTGGCTATTAAAAGTATATATTCGGTGTGAATGAATAGCTGCAGCCTCTTGCATTCCTTTTACTGTACCTCCGTTCATATTCTCTTTCTCCCATCTGACTTTTCCTCTAACAGTTGTTTCATAGTACAACTGCTTTCAGGTTTTCCACGTGTTACACCTTTCGAAACCTTTAGTCAGTTTCCCTTTCAACGTCGAATGACCTCGTAGGTACCAGCACTTGGCCTTTGGACTGAATTCTGCATTCAATTCTTTAGTGGGTTTAATAATTAAAAAATATTTATTAACCATATTTTGAGTCTGTTGAGAGTAAACTTCAGGTGAAATGACAAGGTCGCAGTTGTTACTTCTGCCAGAGCAGTAATTCTTAAAGTAGGGGTCGCGCCCCCCCTTTCAAGGGGGGGTGCAGGCAGGGTTGCCAGATGGTGCCTATTATTTTTTAATTTTGTGATTTTAGTTACAATATTGCCAAAAATATTATCACTGCTTTCATATGTTTTCTAAGTATCTCAAAACATGCCAAAAATTCAATATATAAGTAAATTTTTATTTCAAATCGTTTTTATTGTTATAAGTTTATAGTTGGCGGAAATTTCATGGTTGGGGGCCTGAAATCAATACCTAATGCAGAGGAGTGGGGGGCCGCAAGGCAAAAAGTTTAAGAACCACTAGAATTTTTTTTCCTAGCCACATACAAGAACCTCATTTTGGGGTTGATTGTGAGGTTGCCTCAGCAGAGGCATTGAATGGTTGCTTTGTAGTTTTTAAAGGGGTTTTCGAGATTTTCAGAAATTAATTTTGTAGCCAGTTATAAGTTTTAAGTGTAGAGACGTCAACATTTTTCACTTTTTATTATAATTTAAGCGAAGAAAAATTTTTTCCATGAATTTTTTTTTTAATATTGGAATTTGAGGGATTTTTAAGCTGTTTATTTTGGTTTTCGTAGCCAAGTTTCATTTTATTTAATTTTATTTATTTTTATTTTTCACTAAATGACCCACGGGTTCGTTTTCAGGGAATATAAAAGTTTTCAAGACTGAACCTTAAGCGTATCGATAAATGAACCTGCAGTTTTCTTGACCGGTTTCAGTGTGTTTTGAAGGACATAAAAAAAAAATATTCCACCCCATTTTAATTTTTTGGTACAATGTTTTAACCCGATTTTCTGAAGCTATATTTTATTTTATATATGTATATATAAATTATATATATATATATATATATATATATATATATATATATATATATATATATGTATGGTTACATCTGCCAAACCTTCTTACCGTCAATTTCCGTTTCAGCGCTGAATGACCTCATAGCTCCCAGCGCGTGGCCTTTGGCCTAAATTCTATATTCTTTTCAATTCTTGTAGATTAAAGTGTGAATCGTGCCTTGGTCGGGGGTTTTTTGTATATTTGTCCTCATGACAAACAATCGCAGTGTAGTGACGGAGAAAAAATTGAACTCATTCGGAAGGTGCAAACTTCGTACTTTTTAAATCGAGAGAGAGAGAGAGAGAGAGAGAGAGAGAGAGATGCTAGACCAAGTACGACAGCCGAAAGACACAGATAAAAAACTTGGTGGTTGATTCAAACTTATCGGAAAACCTTATACAGCTGAATCTAAAGGACTATCAGTGATGTAATTCAGCGTAAAATACAGAACGAGGAACAGAACTGATACTGTTTCTTCAACATCAACAGCAACAGAAATAAAGTGGTTTGATAAAAAAAGAGAAAGTTTGCTGAGGAGAGACGTGAAGCCACATAGGCCTACAGGAAATTATGGAGGCCTATAATACGCTTTAGGCTTAATTATGTAAAAATATAACCCTTTCTATAACTTCTGTTCTTCATACTAGTTATAGGAATATAGTGACGTCTATAGTAAAGTTACTGCTGATTATAACTATCGACAAATTAGAGACAGGCAGGCAGATCTCACATTATAGATTTCCTGACTATGGTAACTTTCTATCCAGTGCTGTGGTACTCTCTACATGCATCTGGTTTCCCCCTGTTCTGGGCCAGACAATGCCTGTTTGTTCCTCGTTTATCAAGGCTACATTGCTGATTTGGTTGCCAGCGACGTCGGCCTTAACAGAAAAGGGAAGCTTAGTCATTGATGAATTAAGTCTCATATTCCTGTAAAACGTCATATTTTTTGTCACGTAAATCTTTTCATATAATAGAAATTTCTTAAATTCTGGGGGCTTATTACGTCATCAACCTATTAGGATATATAGGACCATAAGTCATCAACCTAATAAGATATATAGACCTATACATCAGATAAATTCAATTGCAATATTACAACAACCAAATAAAATCACTATCGCATGAGTTACCTACCTTCCTGCTCCTAATTTTAGAACCATTACCTACCGAGGCGATGCTCTGTCACGTATTTCAACCCCATCCCCCCTTCCCCCCGAGGGCTTTAGGCCGAGGCCTCATGGTCCCCTGTGGCTGGCAAGGTGTCACGTAGGCCTGGCTACCTTAGGCTGACACACTTTCAGAATTCCTCCTCCCTCATTGGGCTGCGTGCAGAATCACATGGGTTTTGCGGTGAGCCAACTTGAGGGGATTTGAGTAATTCCTGTTCTCTCTCTCTCTCTCTCTCTCTCTCTCTCTCTCTCTCTCTCTCTCTCTCTCTCTCTCTCTCTCTCATATAATGGCATGTGCAGGCTCACGTACGTCGAGGTAAAATGCTGCGCAGAATAACACTATTTCCTCATTTGATTTAAATTTCTATGAACGTAATGATCTAACATTAAAGGTGGGTATGTTTTGTCCATACCATATTATCGTTACTTTATGCCCAGACACTTTGAATATTGAATTCTTTATGAAAGTACATTCCCATGCAAGAAAAAATACCATTGCTCTAAGTAACATGAATTGTTTTATAATGTGGAATATATTTCATCATACCCTTCCAGTTTCAACTTCATGAGTGTGTGACACTACACTTAGATAACTCTCAGGTACCTAATTCACAGCTTATATCAACAGGCACAAAGGTATTCAATAGAATTTCCTTGAAGTGACTGACCTCACCAGGGAGCTAAACCTTGACTTTTACATTTGATGTCAGTTGATATAGTTGACTGTTTATTCAGGAGCCCAGACCAGCAGTGTCTGGGCATTCGACAAGGCAGTTTTCTAGGACCTTTGTTGAAGTATGAATTTGGTTCAAGTCTTGATGGAGACCTAGAATGGATTGTGTGTAGTCAGTGTGTATAGAGATGAACTAGATTAACAAGGAGACTCTATAGATCAACTGATTTCCTTCTAGATGCTTTGGTTTACATAGGTCATACTACGTAGATTCTGAATCTTTGCCAGTACTTAGTGTTACCTTCAATGCCAAGTGAAACGCAACTCTCAAAGAATATATAAAATAAAAATGCTGCCAGGAAACTAGATATTGGTGGCAAATCTTCCTCTTTCTATAAATGGTGGCGGTATTCTTGATAAATGCTTCAAATATTTTGTTCTACCATCTTTGAAAGGCTGTTCTCTTAAGGTGCCAGTGGCTTCTCTGGATGACTGTACCAGTTGCCTCATGTACCATTGTCCATCTGGGCCTACTTTAGCCCCTAATTCTGCTTTGTAGGGTACCACTGACCATTCCAACCAAAGTCTGTTAGAATATTCTTTCTATTTAATTCAATTAGATGTCAGTGCAGCGAAATTTCTCTGTACAAACCCCTTTTCTGTAAACTATTCATCATTTCTGAACTTCTGAGGAATTCTCAAGCACCCTTCTCCAACGTTTCAGTTAGTTTACAGTCACTGGACTGAGCTACAGTTGAATATCTCCCTTGTGGCTTTTGATTTCTGCTGGTGGACTGAAGCTTTCCACGCCTTTTAATTATCTCTTATTTCTGTTCAGTCTAAAGTTGTCACGTGACTGAGACATCAGAAAGGCATTAATGGGAACTAGCCCTGGGTATATGTCCCAGGTATGGCCATCTTGAAGGCTTCCTGTCTTGTGTTAATGCACTGGGCTGTATCATGTTGGTTCACTGTTCTGAATCAGTGTCACCTATGGTTAATCATATTTTGATATTTGAATATATTTCTTAGCACTAAAGTTACTTTAATGTTTTTGGAATGTCTCTCTGAATCAAATTGGTTTTACCTAGAGAATGTGGTGGTCAGTTTAATATTGTAGTTGATAGCAAATTGTTATTTTACCAGCTAGTATTAGGAGGTTACCTGTGACTGAACCACTTTCCAGTCAGCCTCTAGGGGACCATATCCCAAAGGGTAGTTCCTTGTAAATATTGTATATTAAATCGTGTTTATTAAATCACCTTTATAAAGACGTCTTTTGTTTTTCATTCTGGTGTTTGCTTGGAGTTAACTTTTGGAGTTGAATTTGTCTTTGAGAAGTGCTGGGAAATTGAGTTAACTATTATTACCCCCCAAAGTAGAATTATAAAGATGACTTTGTTAGAACCGAAGGAATAGAGAATAAGTTGCAGGGAATATCTTTGCAAAAAATATCTATATTTTGAATTACTTTATTTACTATAAACCTGTCTAGGCCCATCGAATTCCGATGAACAGTAAAGGACGTGTGTAATATATAAGCTTCTTTATTTAATTTATATAAATTTAGTCTTACTTATAAAATATCGGCCTTTATTTTTAATATATTTGTATTTAAAAATATTACCGAAGAAGTTTTAAAGCAAACATTTACTATAGTTCCCCTGGAAATTTGAATAAGATATCGTTTTCTGTATTCAAAGAAAAAATAATATAGAAAATGGGTATTTTAGCTTTATGGGTAAACTCTTCTATTTATGAAATCATTGTGTTTCCGATTTTGAAATGTTTCTTTTAAATTTAAAATTTACTAATAAAATCCCTCAGATGAGGGTTTAAATATCATTTATTAACTTAACTCTTGGTTAAATAATATAGAAAATGGCGCGTAAAATGAAGTGCATGTGAGATAATCTTAGAAAATTAGCGATATAATGAGAAATTTGCCGCCTTTTGTTTTGACGTCAATCCCCGAGTTGGCTGGTACTCAATATGGCGGGAGAACAGCCTCAGCGCGACGCCGTGTTAAGTACTAGCCTTTAGGGGATCAAAGTATCATATACACCCATTTCTATATTGCTCGGTCGATAAATTATATTAATAAATATCTGGACCCCAGGGGAGCTAGTACTAAACACGGCGTCCCACCAAGCTTCCGCCATGTTTAGTACTAGCTCCTCGGAGGTGACGCGTAGATAACAAGCCAAAGTAGCACCAAATATAGACAAAATGAGGCAAATTTCTCATCATGTCGGTAAGTTTATCACATTATCTCACCTGTACTCCTTTATAAACACCGTTTTCTATGTTTAGCTGAAAAATTGTATATATAAAAAACGATATATTCTTATGGGCGTCTCCTTTACATTTACCGGTGTTTGTTTAATGATTCTCTCTCTCTCTCTCTCTCTCTCTCTCTCTCTCTCTCTCTCTCTCTCTCTCTCTCTCTCTCTCTCTCTCTCTATGTATATACAGCATATGAATATACACATATATTTAACATTGGAAATGTGCCGTCAGTGCACCTCACGTGGTGCACTGCAGGCATAATAATAATAATAATAAGGAAAGAGCACTTATATGAAATATATAGATTGGAAATGAAGATGGCCCTGTGATCAAGGTGTCCAATTTTTGGCAGTTTTAGCCCCTCCTCAGCACCCACCTGCGTCTGGTCTCGTGGGCGTACCCGCTGGAACACTTGTTTAAGAATAGTTTATAAGATTAATTAGTCTGATATTCGATTTCCAGTGTCCCCTGGAAAGCGGTTTCCAGAATCTTCCTTTTTATGGGCAGTTGCCTCTGGAAGACAATGTAGACTCATTCCAGTCTGTGGTATGGCAAGTGTCCCCCGTACGAAAATCCCTCAAGGCTCTTTGCAGGTTCCCTTCTGCCCGTAGCTGCAACCTCTTTCATTCCTTTTACTGTACCTCCTTTCATATTCTTTCTTCCATTTTACTTTCCTGGACCCCCTTCTAACAATTGTTTAATAGTACAACTGCTTTGAGGTTTTCCTCCTGTTACGCCTTTTAAACCCCAAACTCTCAATTTCCTTTTCAGAGCTGAGTGACCACATAGGTCCCAGCACTTGGCCTCTAGCCTAAATTCTATATTCCTCCTCCAGATGGATCTAAGAATAAAGGATGCAGATGGAGAAATGCGAAAGATGTAGATGGAGAAATAGAATTCTGAGGAATTGATGCTTGTTATGTAGCCGTGTAGACATGTAGGTGACTACTGAGGACTTGAGAGGCCCAATTAAAGGGCAGAAGGTTGAAAGATTGAAAAGATACCGAGTGAGATGTTGCAGTACAGCATTGAGAGAGTTATTGAGTGGCTGACCAGGATGTGTAAGGTACATCTAGATGAAGGAAAGGTTACGGTGGAAGGGCGAGAGGAATAGTTGCTTTCTATAAAGGTGATGATGACAGAGTTGACTACATGGGTTATAGTGGGGTATCATTACTTACTATACCAGGGAAGGGGTATGGTAGGATTCTGACTGAGAAAGTAAGATAGAGCACAGAAGGATTGATGGGGGAAGAACACTTTGAGTTTAGACAAGAGGAGTCCGAAAATGAAAGATTAAACTATATTTTGGCATTTATGGCCCAAGAAGGAGCTCTTGATAGTAACAGAGAGATAGAGTAGAGAATTTTGAGGATGTGTGGTATAGAAGATAAGTTGTTGAGAGCAATAATAAGTTTCATGAAGAAGTGAAGAAGCATGTGTTAGAATCTGTAGCCGGGAAAGTGACTAGTTTGATGTATAAATGAGACTGAGACGTGGGTATTCATCAGTGGAATGATGTGAGAAGCCAAAATCGGGTCAGTAGATGCAGATACAAAATTGCAGGGTAACAAAGTGGGTTATGGATCTGAGTTGCAGAATGCAGACGTTTGCAGATGGCACAGTGTTGATTGGGGCTAGTGAAAAACTCCAGAGAATAGTGAAAAAATTTGAAAGTTGACAGTTAACATTAGCATGATAGTCATTGTAGACCAGGAAGATGGTGAAATGAAAGTTGGTATGGATGGAAGAAGAGTCACAGAATGACAGAAGCATATATAGTATCAGGATGTAAGCAAAACATTGGTAGGAAGCTTGGAGTGTGTATGGATGCCAAGGCTGTTTAGCCGTATCTCCTTTATAGCAGTCTACTTGCAATAGGCCCCCAGCTTAGACTGTTCATCATCCAGCCTGGGCCAAGTTCAGCCTCTCTCACCACTGGCCCCTTTGCATAATTATGTAGAATAAAGGTAGTTTGGTCTGAACTATTGGGTAGGTTGTAAAGTTCTATAGGTCAGACTTATCTTTTTGTCCCTGTTATAATGACCTGAACTATGTAAGGAATATAATGTTGAATACATCATGACATCTTCGTTGATGTCTACCAGAGGTCAGTCATGTAGAGAGGTCACCCCACCAGTGAATTTCACCAAGTTTCATCAAAATCCGTACACCCATTCTTGAGGTGTGCTAACAGACAAACACATACGCAGACTGATAACATTATCTCATCCCAGCTTCATTGGCAGAGGCGATAATAGTTGAGATATCAACAAAAGCAAATGGGTATGACCCATGTTTTTTTTACCCCTGCATTGCTAGTTCACTTTTCACTCCTTCCTTGTCTCTCACTCGGAAGACTGGCTCAAAGCCATCCCTCCTTGAGGGTACCACGAACAGTGTGCCTTGCGTAGAAGACTGTAGGTTATGCTATAAACTCTCCTTGGCTTTGAGACCAAATCCTTACGACGTCAAGTCCTTTGAGATTCAAAGTCTTGGAGAGTAATAATAATAATAATAATAATAATAATAATAATAATAATAATAATAACAACAGCAGTCTTTTGTCCATATATTTATTTCACATATGATAACAATTAACAAAAGCTATAAATATAAGCATGAACTAATCAAAGATGATTGATGTATCTGACAGGCCCTTGCAACCTCAAAAAGTAATTTCGTGCGGATGTGATTGTATACATATACAAGTACACATATATATATACATACATATACTGTATATATATATATATATATATATATATATATATATATATATATATATATATATATATATTATATATATAATTTAGGGGTCGATGACATCATCGTTGCGACGCTGAATTTTAGAAGTCAATCAAACAATTGACACACACACACACACACACACACACACACATATAATATATATCACGTATACATCTTTGTCACTCAGGGAATTGGCTTCGAAAATGTATAATTATATATATACATATACATACATATATATATACATATATACATACATCATCTGCGTGTCTGTGTCAGCAAAGCCCTCAATATAAATCTATTAAGTAAAAGTACAAAGTAGAACACAATAAGTTACAGAAGTTTGTGCAATTGCCAAATTTACATTTCATAAGTATATCACCGAAGACCTCGTGTCACATGAAGACGAAAAAATATATATATATGTATAGGTTTTGTTTCGTTTTCGTACGTATTTTGTTTCCTCGTGGTCACCATTTATTGGAAACTTTCAAATTTCAGTTCTGATTTTTCACGATTCCCAATGGCACGTCATTAACACTACGCAGTGTATAGTGTTTGGGCATTACACCGTCCACTCCTCACTGTCCAGAAAGCCAATTGGTTAACACCAAGAGGAAGTGTGTGTAGCAATCTATATTAATTTTTGTAATCTGTGCTTTTCATTTCTGGCCAATGTATCCTCTCGATCTGCAGGAATGTTCAGAATCAGACCCAAGATTTGACAATGCAAAGTGTGACATCTCTGCTCTGAGAGATGACAGTTTTAAGATTATAGAAAGGACTTGTTCAAAGCGTCTTCTGTCTGTCCCTGTCTCTCTCTCTCTCTCTCTCGCTCTCTCCCTCTGGCCCCCTGCTTGCCAATTCTTACGTCCGTCCCATTTTTATATTTTAGAAAATCATAAGAAGCAAGCGTTTTATTTGCTCAGAAAAAAAAAATTGCAAACTTCCAGTAAGAGCATTTCGCCGCGCTGATTCCGAAATCTACTTCTCTCAAGTTGCCGTAGGATCGCTAGGCTTGACGTTCTCTGACAGCTCTGAGAACTCTGACGATATGGACAGTTCCTTGTCCAGTCCTGCGCAGTCGTCCTGGTTGCCGCTCTTGCTTCCCTTCCTCAGGACGCCCCTGAGTTTCCTGAAGAGGTTCTTGACGGGTCTGAAGACGGAGTAGAGGCGCGGGTGGCGGGCCTTCAGAATCTTGAGGTTCCTCCTGTTCGTCAGGAAGATGGCGAAGATGAACAGGCCTTGCAAGCTGTTCAGGATGTCCGTCAGAGCCCTGGGAAAGATGAAGAGGCTTTAGTTCTGTTATTTTGTGTAAAGGAGGTTCAAATGCACCTTTCACCATTCTTAACATGTTAAAATAAAGTCAGATGATTAATCAGTAATCCTGATAACATACAAATGGTATTTATGTTGGTATATAATATTCTGGCAATGCATAGTAGGTTTTAAACTCTACTAATGCACTGACACAACGCGATATTAACTATTGAATTTACTCTATTGCTACATTTACAAGTACCAAAACATGTACTTCAAACTCTAACAGGGCATGGAAATCCATTTAATTACTGATAAACTCAAACAGCTGTTTCCGTAAGTATAAGTACGTCAGTAAGTTTTTGTTAAAACATTTGGATGGAAAGGCAAGTTTTGTTTTTCTTTATAAACTACCCGAATCTTCGCTAGCATTAATTGCACTTCAAACCACCGATTTAATGTTCCTGTGAAGTTTTAGAAGATGGCACCTTCATTTTCAATCTATATGCAGTAGTGGCCACCTTTAATTTTAAATTTATATGCAGTAGTGGCCATCTTCATCTTTCACTGTGGGGAGATGTGCTATTCCTAACTGTTCCCAATAAGACAGTGGATTAAGGCAGCTGGAGTTCTGAGAAACACTGCAATAGTTCTCTTTTGAGTCCTTAGGTTCTTCCTTGAAGGTTGGCTGCATGACATTCACTGGTAAATGATAATTTCGTCTCTGGTTCTCGCTCCTAGCTGGGGTCTTGGTTGCTAAGGCCTTATACATAAACATCAACAATATTGGAACTGCTGACAATGATTCTAGACAAGGTCTATCTTTTGGATGCTGTGGTCTAAACATTTCTGAATGTGTAACCAAGAAAATACCCAGTCTTGCACTGGAGAAATACCCTTACTGGCACACAAAGGTAAACACCTCTGATAGGTAGATGGAATAGTCAGAGTCCTGTTTCTGAACATTAGCTTGGCTGTTAGAGTACAGAGACTTTTCTAGGACCTAAAACCCCCCATCTGTAACAGATACCCTGATGATACATAACTGAGCAATAGAACTGATCAGGTGCTTCAAGATCTTGCACCTGTTTTCTGTGAAAGATCTCTCCTTGCTTTCATGATGGAATTGGGTGGAAATAAGTCTTCCCCTTTTCAGAGTGCTTGTCTTGAAGTGGAAAGGCTGTTCTTGACTTGGGTTTACAGAAAACTTACCAGCGTAGGATGAAGCCTGAAGGCTAAGTGAAAGAACAGTGGGCCTACATGTGTTCAGTCACTTCAGCTGGAATATTTTCAAGGAGTTAGGCAGGATTTAGTGTCTTTTAACCAAACTTGGGTATCAAGGCTCCGAACCAGAAGAGTGCACCAATACAAAACTGGAGAGATTTATTCCAATTCCTCCTCTGGCAATAATGACATCAAGAAACACTTGAAAATACCAGAGAGAGCTGAATAATGTGACCTCTGAGGAAATACTGACAGCATTGAAAAGGGAAATCACAGCAGAGTAGCTCCTTAAGATCATTACGGGAAAATTCTCAGAATCTTCAGTTTTTTAATTTGTTGTCATGCTCCTTGGAATAGTACCACATTCTGCACAGAAGGAAGATTTAACAAATGTTAAATATAACCTTGCATATTCACTATGTAACTGGAAATCCCCAGATTCTATAGAAATCTACTGGAGTTGATTACAGGGACACAGAAATCAAAATGGCATTATAGAAATCTACTAGAGTTGTTTACAATGACAGAAATCAAAGTGGCATCTTTCAGTTCTCAGAAACTCACAGCCAGAGACCTATAGCAGAACAACTTATATAGGAGAGAAAGAAAAAGACTCAAGTGAACCCAGACTGAAGCTGCTGAACAACTAACAAGGAAAACAACAGTTTCAGGAAACAAGAACAATAGAACAGTAGAACAAAGAAAATGTCAGTGAAGAAAAAGTAAATCTTACCAAAAGAAAATAAAAACACAGTCTCCTAAGCTTGAGGTCTTCCTATCAAGGCAAAGAAGGAAAACGAGAATAAGATGTTGAGAGAGAGAGAGAGAGAGAGAGAGAGAGAGAGAGAGAGAGAGAGAGAGAGACTCACCAGATCTCTGGGGGCGGGATCTTCCATGAAAGCACTTCTGTGATCCAACAAAAGCACATGAGGGACAGGAGCAAGAATTTGTGCTTGAATCTGAAAAAAAGGTAAAAAACATTACACACCGGTGAAAAAAAACTCTTATTTACAGAACTATAAACATTTACAGTACACCTCTCTTTCAAAATTTTTTCCAATACAGGCCCTAAATTGCTGATATGTAAAAGCTTGTAAATAATAAGGAATCCTTAACTCTGTGGTCATACAAGAAGCATTTGAGATTGTCAAAAGTGGTAAGCTTCATCAAATTCTGTTCATAGCTTTCAAAGTCTTTGTTAACAGACATACAGGCACAGACAGATTTTGCTGGTGGAGATGTTCAATAAATAAACAAATAAACCAGTAAAAAATGTAAGCAAGTAAAAAATGTGGTTAAGTTTCTTTGGCACAGCCGAATTTTTTGTACAGCGTATAATGCTGTATGTCCCATGAAACTCAGCCATGTCCCATGAAACTTTCAGCGTCAGTTCCGGTGGTGTCCTGTGTTGGCACCTATAGCAATGCCAGACGCACGATCATGGCTAACCTTAACCTTAAATAAAATGAAAACTACTGAGGAGGCTAGAGGGCTGCAATTCGGTATGTCTGATGACTGGAGGGTGGATGATCAACATACCAGTTCTCAGCCCTCTAGCCTCAGTAGTTTTTGAGATCTGAGGGCGGACAGACAATAGCAGCCATCTCAATAGCTGTTTTCTTTGACAGCAAGCTAAAAACAGTTAACAACCAATAAGTAATTAAAGAAAGGAAGAAATAAAAACCAAAACAAAAGAAAAACCCACACAACTCACTCAGCAAAGTTCTTCCTGGTCTGTTTCTGTCTGTCGTACTCGATGGGAGGCTGAGATCCCTGGGGGCTCTCGTTCTTGGCCTTCATGGCCAGTCCTAGGGCCCCTTGCTCGATCTGCATGTAGTTATACGTCGTGGAGATGATGAGGGCGATGTTGCACAGGAAGAGAGCGGCGATGGGGCCGTAGAAGTAGACGAACAGTTCCATGTCGCCTGTGGATGGTGGAAACAGCGTCAGAGTTCTGACTCGAGATGTGATGCAGGAGAAGTCGCAGTTGCGAAGAATTACATTAGTTACATTTCATTAACGTTATGTCAGTTACATTCACCTGATGTCACGGTTCATGTCAGAGCGTGCTGTAAAATATTTTAACTTTTTTTTTTTTTTTAACCTAGACTGTTGACCTTTCAAGGTCAAATTTGGTAAAATATTTTAATTTTTTTTCTAACCTAGACCGTTGACCTTTCAAGGTCAAATTTGGTAAAATATTTTAACTTTTTTTTCTAACCTAGACCATTGACCTTTCAAGGTCAAATTTGGTAAAATATTTTAACTTTTTTTCTAACCTAGACCGTTGATTGGTTCACTTAATTGACATGAGATTTTTTTTCATAAATTATCAGTTTTGGCAATATACCATTTAGGAAGCATTTCAGCTGATAAAAATCTGTAGCCCTGAACCTTTTGACTTATTTCTCCATCACTAATATAAAAAAAATTTCTCATTGTGTTTTAATAATTAAATTTTTTTATCTTTATATTTATTAATTCTTTGTTTTTTTTTTTTTTTGTAATAAGTGATCTCTTCGTTCTATATTTCTTATTACATTCTGTCACTTCTTTCTAATGAATACTGTAGTATTTTTATTTTTAGTATTTTTATTTTTATTGTTAGTATATTTGTACTTTCATTTTTAGTGTATATTTTTAATTTTAGTATTTTTTGTTTGGAAGCTTGAATTTCAAGTCAGAGGCCCCTTTTTTGGGCTTGTTCTATATGAATAGGGTTCATCTTCTGAATAATAATAATAATAATAATAATAATAATAATATTCTTTGGAAGTCTGAATTTCAAGCAAGAGGCCCCCTTTTTGGGCTTGTTCTATATGAATAGGGTTCATCTTCTGAATAATAATAATAATAATAATAAGTGCAAACACCGTTTATCCTTCAGAATCAAAATTAAACGCTGCCCAATTCTTGCAAGATTCTGGGTCCTCATGGGATCATCAGGAAGTGACAGAGATTAGAGGGGTCCATTTTTGAGGGGAAATCCCCCTAGGAGGGTAGTGCCGTCAGCGCACCTCTCGCGGTGCACTGTAGGCATTGCTTAAGGTATTTTTTTTTTTTTTGCAGCGTCCCTTCGACCCCTGGCTGCAACGCATTCCATTCCTTTTACTGTACCTCCGTTCGAAATATTGAGCACTTCGGGCCAGTCCTATGAGAGCTGTTAACCAGCTCAGTGGTCTGGTTAAACTATTTTAATAATAATAATAATAATAATAATAATAATAATAATAATAATAATAATAATAATAATAATAATATGCTTCAGTTTTTTCAATAGGACCTTCCTTCTGATTCACAAAGATCTAATATATTAATAAAATATCCAGTGACCTGATTTGACGGTTGGTTCTCGGTACCAAATGGCAGAATACAAAACATTAACTGATTATATTCAAACTATTGTTCAATTTTTTTTTTCTCCTAGGTATTAAGAACTGATGACTATTGAGTCATGCAACTGAATACTTTACTAATATATTACCCCTTCGGGATGAGTTCTTAAGATTGTATAAATGAGAGATTTTATTGTATTTTCGTGTTTTTTTTTTTTTTTGTAGGCCTGATTGGTGGGAATTGGGAATTGATTCCCGAAATGTTGGTGCAAGTAAACGAGAGATATACTGAGATACTGTCCAGTCTTCCTTCCTTTATTGTTTATATATATATATATATATCCTGTTTATTGTTATATATATATATATATATATATATATATATATATATATATATATATATATATAGATATATATAGATATATATATATATATAGATAGATAGATAGATAGATATATACATATATACACATGTATATATATATATATATATGAGTGTGTGTGTGTATCAAAAAATAAAAAAAACTCATTATATCCAGACAAACACGTATTCAGCTTTCAGTCCAGCTGAATAAATCTCGTGAATGGAAGCAGGGAATGCAATGTTTACAAAGAGAGTTTTTTAAATTCCCGTCTTGACAAGGGGAGAGAGAGAGAGAGAGAGAGAGAGAGAGAGAGAGAGAGAGAGAATCCATCTTCAGAGAGAGTTTGTGTAGCAATCCATCTTCATCCTTAGTTAAAAAAGAAAAAGAATATGAGAGAGAGAGAGAGAGAGAGAGAGAGAGAGAGAGATGGAACCAACACCTGGATATGCCAATGAGAGAGACAATGACCCCAGGTGTACCAATAGGTACCGTTGCGTGGACTAACAGCGTGATCAGCCTGGCAGGAGAAAATTCAGGTGAGTAAGGTACCTTGAGAGATATATATTATATATATATATATATATATAAATATATATATGATATATATATATATATATATATATATATATATATATATATATATATATATAACTATATATAAATATTTACAAATATACATATTCATATATATATATTATATATATAATTTATGTAATGTATATATACAGCTTATATTGTATGCAGTCTACAGTATAAATAAACGCATATAGACACAGACATGCATCTATATAGACATAATATTTAACAAAAGCAACCTCCAATTAACCCCTCAAAACTAAATACCTCTCACACCCACATCACACCACTTTCACAACCAAAACGAACATAATTCACGAAAAAAGTGAAAGCGATCATTTTGACTCGCTGCACATTCAATAATCACTCCCGTCACGAAAGCACGGAAGACGCAGGAACTTGCGTCACGATTCAGTAAATTCTAGAAAATAAAAAATGATGAAAATCTGTCTAAATGTCACTTTTACTTGAGTTTTGCCATCTGCTCCCACCAGTCATTCGTCTTTTTCCTCACTCTGGGGTGTTTTGCAATTGGAATCTCGGATGGTCAGGCAACGCATTTGCTACCTGGAGACAGTTCTTGTGTTTTAATGTTTTGCTTATTTTTGTGTCTTTGTTCATTCTTTCTTTTTCTGACCTGACACTGTATTCTTTGTTATTTGTCAGTTTAGTAATAATAACACTAATATCTAATAATAATAATAATAATAATAATAATAATAATAATAATAATAATAATAATAATAATAATAATTTCAAATCAATGGTCCCTTTCCTGGGCTTGTTCCATATGAATAAGGCTCATGTTCTTAATAATAATAATAATAATAATAATAATAATAATAATAATAATAATACTTACCCTATGAGGACTGGTCCACCAAACCCGAAAGCAACGTAGGCCATAGGATGAAGTGGCACGTAAGCTCTGAATTCCTTGAGGCTCCTGTAATAATAATAATAATAATAATGTTGAGAAATTCAGAATGTCATTAAAAGTCTTATTATAAAAATCGTCTCATTTTAGGTATTACAAATACTAGTTTATTTATAAAGTTGTGGTTTTTTATTATAAATAATAATAATAATAATAATAATAATAATAATAATAATAATAATAATAATAAAGCTATGAAATTCAAATGATTGAACTGTTTTATAATAAAAATCCACAAATGTGTAAATTAATTGTATTATTTGTAAATGATACGATACATTTTATTTATACAATAGTGAATTCTTATATCAATAATAATAATAATAATAACAATAATAATAATAATAATAACGCTTCAAGGAAGCTTCACAAAATGTCTGAAAAATCTGTTTAAAAAAATAATTTAAAATTATTTAAAAGTAAAAATGCTATATGAGAATTTTTCCATAACTTTCGCGTCTTTTACAATGTGCATCATCAGATGATCATGCACACTGTAAAAATGCGTGAAAGCTTAACGTTATAGTGATTTACTGATTCAGAATTTCTCCCAGACAACTGTCTATGAGTATTTTGGACACTAGCAAATCCAGAAGAATTTCATGGGGGGCACTGATTTTCAATATATATATATATATATATATATATATATATATATATATATATATATATATATATATATATATATATATATATATATATGTTATCATGAAGATTATTATTTTTTCTCAAAATTTTACCGTTATTTCTATAATAAAATTTTTTCCCATTTTATATTTCTCATTTATGTTATTATATAAATCTTCAATATTATTAATTTATCATTTCTCAAGGGGGGGCACGTGCCCAGGTGACCCCCCCCTGGATCCGCTAATGATTGATTGATTGATTAATTGAGGGTTATCTGGCGTCACAAGATCTGCTAATGATTTCGGAATGTATAGAGATTGTGTAAAGTGTGAATATATAAAAAAAGCGTTCTAGCTGCAACCCCTTTCATTCCATTTTACTGTACCTCCGTTCATATTCTGCTTCTTCCACCTTACTTTCCATAATCCTCTCCTGACAATTGTTTCACAATGCAACAACTTTGAGGTTTTCCTCCTGTTACACCTTTCAAACCTTTTACTCTCAATTTCCCTTTGAGCACAGAATGAGCTGAGCACTGAATGACCTCATAGCTCCCAGCGCTTGGCTTTTAGCCTAAATTCTAAATTCTATTCCATTTTACAAGTGATGTTTCTGTAACGGTTCAGCTTTGAAACGCAAATGGAAAATCACTCGTGAAGAGAATAGAACGGTATAAAAATGTACATGACATTCACATAAATAGTACAATTTTCTTTATACAAACATTAACAATCGTACAATCAACTGGTTAGGAGCAATTAAGACAGTTTATTCCAATAATATACTGGAAATTAACATTATCGAGTTCAGTTTTATAAAAGGAAGCTTTTTGAAAGAATATCATTTATATATAAACTCGATCTATCCACTTCAAAAGAAATATGCAAAATGTTTAGATTTTGGGGGAAAGTGGTTTACTCAAGGTTGTAGCACAGGTGTTTGTGTGGCTGCCTGCATAGATGAACAGATTTGTAAATAAAATACTGACTGATATTTTTTAGATTTCTACCGCTGTGGATAAGCCGGTGTAAAGATGTAAAGATAAAACCAGCATATATATATATATATATATATATATATATATATATATATATATATATATATATATATATATATATATATATATATATATATATGTGGTTGACGAACGGCGCCACCTATATTAACTGTCAAGCCCCACCCCTTTCCAATTACGGCAGCATGTAATTCGACTTCCGTTTTTCTCTCTCTCTCTCTCCTCTCTCTCTCTCTCTCTCTCTCTCTCTCTCTCTCTCTCTCTCTCTCTGATGCTTATGTCAACAGAGGCACAATTGTTTTGATTTATGATTTATATATATATATATATATATATATATATATATATATATATATATATATATATATATATATATACATACATACATACATACACAGCAATAAGCCCCATAAACCGTACCAAAAATGTAATTTAAACAGACAGTCTCCTCCCAAAAAACACAAAAATCACAAAAACCAGTAAGTGATGCCTGCACCTTCGAAAAAATCCAGACCAAAAAAATAAAATATACATCAAAAAACTAAATCTATAAAAAAGTCATTCACTGGCTCTAAAAAAAAATGATTCACGTATCGTCCGGAAGCGATTCAGAGCAATCTTTTCCCCCAGAGTCCATATTTCCCACAATGCACCTAACTGTCATGGCTAACACCCATCAGAAAATATAAAGATATATAAAAAAATACATATAAAAAAGAAGAGATATTCCCCACAACAGCTTCTCGCCGACGAATCACAATTATCATTGAGAGAATAGTGCTGACTCAGCTGCACCTTTCTGAGGATTCTGGGAACTAGACCCACTGGAGAATCTCATCAGAGAGAGAGAGAGAGAGAGAGAGAGTAAAGATAAACACACGAATAAATAATACCTGACCACATAAGCAGCAATGGGAACCATGAGAGTAGGGCAATGGTGCATGGCGCTATTGGTTTCATCACCTCCCCCCCCCCCGCCCCCAACCCCCAACCCCAGGAGCAGCCGACGTCAATAAAGGTGCCGCCACGCGGGAACACCGTTCTACGGTTTTAACAGCTTTCTAACTTTTCCTTTCGCTTCTCTTAAGTACGATGACGATTAAATGCTCGATTAGGAGTCGGGATTATTGTCGGTGATGGATAAGAAAGGTTGGATACAGGAGGAAGTCGTCGGGAAACACACTCGGCCTAGCTTTGTGTAAACGAAGCGGTTGTTTGTTCTCCATTCTTGCTCAGCGAAATTCTTTTTAAACGGGTTTTTCCCTCCTCCTCCTCCTCCTCCTCCTATTCAGCTTCTCCTTCTCCTCCTCCTCCTCCTCCTCCTCCTCCTCCTCCTCCTCCTCCTCCTCCTCCTCCTTCTTCTTCTTCTTCTTTTGAGAAGCATTCGGAAAGCAACATGACACCGGAGTGTTCAGTACGTGATTGCATAGCAGAACTAGGCCTAGTCCTCTTTCCATGTCAGCTCTCGTATGTTGAAGGCGTTTTTCCCATCTCTTCTCCATAATTCTTCTCTCTCGCTCGCCGGTTCCAGACCTGCAATTGCCTTCCAGCGGTTACCTCTTACCGGTTCCAGAGCTGTAGTCTTATTTCCAGTTGGTGGCTGTCACCGGCTCGATAGAGAGAGAGAGAGAGAGAGAGAGAGCTGCTGCAGTCTTCACCCGTTGGTTCGTTCTGGCCGGTTTTCCACCTCCAATGCTGCTGCTGATGCAGCAGACGAGAGAATGCAGCTGCTGTTTGAGCCAGCCATGGGCAGTGAGTAAAAACAGCAAAGCAGAGCTCTGTTTCTCCTTCCTGTTCTGACCCAGAAACCGAAGTGACTCGTTAGAAATCACTCGGAGATTTAACAGGTTCAGCTTACGTAAGCGACCCAGGCGGATACAACTAGATAGGCCTAGTTTTTTTTTATAATTTTTAATATATTTTTTTTCTCTCCGATGAGTCTTCCACAAAGACGTGTTTTTATTGGGCCGACGGCTCTTGATCAAGAAAGTGGGTCACCCCGCCCAGTATTAAGTGCAGTGTCTGGATGCAATTCGAAATTTAAGGTAGAAGTTCGGTTATTCAAGAACTTCATTCTCTAAAACTTTGCAAATTTATCTCCTATCATTTCATTCCCTGTCTATAAAGGTATTAAACAGGCGTGGGAAATGCATACACTTGTCTTGAAGACACTTTAACACCAAACCAGTCAATCATATCTATATTTTCTGACAGAAACTTCACTCTCATGATAAAAATTTTTTTTTATTTTAACAAATTAACTTCTGCATCCTAAATCCTCACTGCCATCAACATTGTGGTTTAGTCAATTTTAACATGACATTTCTCTAGGTCTGTCTTTACCACATAAAATCTTTTTCCCTTTACTCATGAACTTCCCAAACAACTGTTTCAAAACTCTTGATCCACACACTCGTGTTCTTGTCTGAACCCAAACACAGCTTCTACCTTATCAGATAAGTCACTGTGTGATGTGTCTTATTTCTCAGTCAGTATTCTACCATAAATCTTCCTGGTATACTAAAAATTTTGGGCTTCAACAGTTCTTATAATCTCTATCACCTTTTCCTTTATACAGCTGAACAGTTATCCTCTATTCTAGTTCGGTATTCTGTCTTCACATATTCTGGTTAGTGACTTAATCCCACTGTCACTGCTATAGTGCAGCATCTGACTGGTAAATTCCTTGCACTTTTCCAGTCTTTGACAGTCTGAACAAGACTGAAAAGTCTTATTCCCACCAGGGCCTCCAAACCTACCAACTACTCAGTCTCTATATTCATCTCAATCTACCTTTGCATTTAAATCACTCAGCACAACCAGTATTCTTAAAAACATTCACTCCCCTTAGGGAATCTTGCAATACTAGGAATTTCTATAAAGATTATTTGATGCTAATAGAGTAGGCGGTCTACCTAGGGGATTAAATGTGATCAAGTGCACTTAGGGACATTTGATCCCCAAGGGGGTAGTACTAAACACGGCGAAACAGTGTGGAAACACGCAGGTAGACTGCCTACTATAGTAGCACAGATTATTTAATAACATTAGCCAAGAACCCTCTGGACAAATCAAATCAAACATACAAAAGTTAGCAATCGCATGACTAGAATACCGACTCACAACGTCAAATCATTACAAAGCAGAGTAATACAAAGCAAAAAATATCTGACAGTTCACTGACCTTATCTTGTTTTCGATATCAAAGCACATGACACACAGCCAGAAGAATGTGGACAGGAAGCCAAACTGCATGACAAGAGCTGCAAAGGAAACAGAATATTTTAGGAGAATATTTCTTGAGTTTATGCCTTTGCTGAGAAGGGTATTTCTTTTTTTTTTTTTTTTTGGTTCTGATAGCTTGCATGTTTGTCTGTTAAGTTTGTCTGACTGGTAGTGGGACTGTGTGAAAATTGATGACCTGGCCTTAATACAATAATGGTAATTATTATTATTCAGAATATGAGCCCCATTCATATGGAACAAGCCCACCAAAGGGGCCATTGACTTGTAATTCAAGCTTCCAAAGAATATTATGGTGTTCATTTGAAAGAATCAACAGAAGGTAATAGGAAATCCAGAAAAAAAGAGAGCAGTTATAAGCAAATAAAAAATAAATTAACAAATTAATGAATAAATAGATAAAATGTAAGTAAATATTAAAGTACAATGAGATCTGTTTTATAGTAGTAATTCATTGCATCTTCGCTTGAACTTTCGAGGTTCCAGTCGTACAACATCAAAAATGTTTGTGAAGTGACCCTCTCGAGGTAATTAACTTAATGGAGAATTCAGTCAAAGGTTTAAGGTCATAGTTTTTAGCAGTTGAAATGCTCCATAGCTGGCTACATCTTTGTGGTATCTTTTCAGTACTGGTACAGTTTATAATAACAATTTCCTAGTGATTTAGTGAACCAAATTTGACCTTGAAAGGTCAATGGTTTAGTTAAAAAATTTAAAATATTTTATAGCATGCTGTCTTATGAGCTGTAAAGTGGTAATCAGCTCATTTGTTCACTATCGGCTCAATGTAATTCACTAAAAACTAAATGTAATTCTTGGCAACTATGAAATATCTGAATTTGGATACTCTGAGTGAAACCTATTTAAGAAAAATCAAAAGAAGTTCTGTATCTTGTATACATTTTAATAAAATCTGAGACTGCTGTTTGAAATCAGCTATTTGGCACATGTCACAAATTGCACGATTTCTAAAACATCCAAGGTTATCTATGGTTTTCCAGAAACTTCTTGAGATATACCAGGAGAAAGCATCTTATATTCCTAATAAAGGGAATAATGTAATCAATTTGTTTTATCCATGGTATCTACGACAGACTGTCTGGCTTCATTAATGTTAAAGAACTTTCAGAATATAGGTGGACTGGAAGTTGCCAGGTGGAAATAAAATTTTTTGATCACCCTGAGAGGGATGAAATAATTTTATAGCTATGAATTTTTATGATGCAGTGATTACAAATGATGCCCAATTTTAAATCTATGATTTTTATTTGCTAAAGAAATTAATGCATTAATGTGAAATGTCAAGAAATATGAGGTTTAAACTTTTGTAAGCCATAGATCTGTGTATCTTGATGCATGATGAAGAGATATGGCAAGTCTGAGCATTGAACACTGTATATATATAGATTACATAATAAAAGTGATCAATTAAGATTTTTTATAGTACAAGACTAGGCAAAAGGAAAACAGAAAGAGATGCTTCTCCTTACCTACTCCCACACATCCTCCAGGAGTGAGCTTGGTGTGGTAAATATTGAGACTGAAAGTAGAGGCATAGGCCAGCATGAGCGACAACACATAGGCAAGCTGATGCCACCCTCCCTGCTTCATCAGCACAGGCGCCAGGAGGTAGAATCCCACCGTGATGGCCAGGAAGACGAGAGAGATCACGTGACACACGGGGAAGATGATCATGCGAGCCTTCATCCAGGCGCTGACCTCGTAACCTCCCCAGCATATGAGGGCCTTCATGCTCTGGGTTCCCTGTGAGGCGAATGTGTCCATACAGTACTCATTAGGTGTTAGGGAGTCTTCGCCAATGACCCAGTTCCCCTTCGAGTCGATTATGGTGTTGTTGACCTCCACGACGTGTATGGCGCAGGGCGGCCTGCCGTACACGACTTCGTACTTGTCGAGGCTCTCTGAAACGGGAGGCTGGAAGCTGCCTTTGGCATATGGCAGACAGCGGTAGTGGTCCACGCTCATGATTTCGCCGGGCTTACAGCATTTCCGGACGCACGTGTCCGTGTCGCACTTCTCAGGGCGCCGCTGCTCGGGAAGAGTGTAACAGAAGTTGGTGAAGTATTCCATCGTGCCGTCAATGCTTTGTATCCCGTCAACGCAGAAGTCTGGACAGAAGTGGAACTCGGACCTTCCGTTACGCCCGTGCGTGTACCATCGGTAAGCCAACCCGTTAGCGAGCGCTAGCAGGTATGACCCATTGATGTCTAGAGCAACAGTCCTCATGACCTGTCCATTCCCACAAGTGGGCCTATGAATCTGGTTTCTAATGACAGGCCAGGTGATAGGTTCACCACCTCTTGGATCTGCCTGAATTGGTGGGTACAAGTGAGGAGGAGATGGCCCGTCTGGCACGTGCCATTTCTGAACACTTGATCGGGTGGACAGCATCTTGGGACAACTGGGTGAGGGATGCAGGCCTTCATCCTCCATGACAGGCTGCCTTCCTCGTCCAAGAAGTGGTCAATACAGTAGTCATTAATGCGAAGGCCTACCAGGTGGGCTGCGCCTTCTGTGAGGACGATGTCGCCTCTGTTCCTCAGGTAGAAAGTGCCCTTTGAGAAGACCATTTGCCTGTGCGTGACATTGTTGGAGCAGTCTAAGTCTTGGACTCTCACACGGAAGTTGGTTACTGGGGTCTCCTGAAAAGTAAATAGAATATGGTTAATAAAATAGAACACACAAGATAAAATTAAGAAGCTAAAGCTGCAAAAATTTACTTAACATTGTGGTTTCCTAGAAACCCAGAGAATATCAAATAAGAAATGAGCATTATGAATAAGAAGAGAACTACTGAAAAGAAACTTAAAATTTCAAAAGTTTATTTTTACATATAAACTTCAGTGTTTGCACCCTGGATAATTTTCAGCTTAAGAATAGGAAACACTGCTTAGCTTAGTATTCACAACAAAATAGAGTATAGCATACTATTCATATTGTAATAAACCAAGGTAACCAAATGTGGTATACCTGGCCGGCTTGTGTGGCTGCCGTCTAACTTACTTGAAAAGAAATTGTAAATTTACTAATTTTCATCTACTCTGAGTCTAAGAAATGTTACTTCAACCAGTGAAGCTGGAAGCAGGTTATAATTTTGTCCATGCTTGTCCATGTTGGCTGGGTGACTTTCTCAAGCTGAGCTAGAGTTGATGCTTTGTTACATGGGAACAATCTCATTCATGCAAAGTATAGGAGTATCTGGTTGTAGAAATGCTTCATACATTACATGTTTGTGGCATTATATGCACTTATACAGTTTATAAAGCTAATTCCAAATTAATCCATTTTATCACTTTTTGACCTTAAAAGGTCAAATGTCAAGGTCTCAAGGTTCATCTCAGTTACCAGTGTAGTAGAACCAAATGGTTCTGGCAGAGTGATCTCAGATGAGTTGTACTTCATATAAGATAACTTAATTGTTTGTGATTTGATATTATTTATATATATATATATATATATATATATATATATATATATATATATATATATATATATATATATATACATACATACATGAACCATTGCATAACATAGAGGACCGATGTTACGTAAAAAGGAACAGCAGGTAACGCAGGCTAGGTTTGAAAGTACAGTTAAGTAACTTAACTAAGTGTACCTCAGTTCATGAGTCGAATCACGTAACAATTATTTGGCAAAGGAAGTTCTGCCAATGAAGAGACGCGGGGTAGTTTGCACATGCGCTACTTAAATCATTTTCTCATTCGTTGGCTCTCTCTAGGTTTACATTAATCTCTCTCTCTCTCTCTCTCTCTCTCTCTCTCTCTCTCTCTGTATATATATATTTGTGCCTTGAACAAGCACACTCTTATTCACACTCAACCCCCCTATACAAAAAGATACAATATCAATGCCCGTACCCCGAAATCACTGTGCGGGCATCTTGCATGCCCTCCAAGTCCATCTGAAGACAATTGAATGATTGGCCAGTCAAACGAATTGTGACTGACAGAGAGCAAATCACTGGGAGGAATTCCTGATTGGAAATCAGGATCTGTTTGTGTGTGTGTGTGGCCTAAATCCCCATGTCATCATCATGGAAATGGGTCATGCTATTGGTTTCTTTTTTGCTTCCGTTTTCCCATAATGACTCTGCTAGATTTGGATTTAAAGGACTGGGTGAGATACATGATTGTTCCTGTATATAATCTGGAAGGCTACAGAGGTGCTTGTGAGAATTATATGTGAGAGGGATTGTAAGGGAAAAGCAGTGGCCATTTAGACCCCTCTCTCTCTAGTGAGGGCGTGATTCCAGAACTTCTTCCTTCAGGTTTTCATAGTATTTTCCACTCAGGGTCTGGACCCAAGAGTCGACTAACGACCACATCCATGATTCACTGCTTAACGGGACAGATGAGTTCTGCAAACAGTGATTTTTCTTGATGTGATTATTTCCAAGGGATGTAGTATCTTGGTTTGTCGTCCATTACAGTAATTAATAACAGAACACACACACAGGCAAACTCAAAACTTAAATAAAAAATATGACATTGTAATTAATGTAATTATCTGACAGAATCATTCAAAATATGACATTGTAATTAATGTAATTATCTGACAGAACCATTCAAGATGGCTGAGGCGTGGATGTAGAACAGGTTTGCAGAAAAGAATTAGTAGACTGAAGGCCAGTCACTGTGGTCCTAATCAGTGAATATATAATTATTAATTAGGAGGCCAGTTACAGAGGCCATAATCAGTCAATAGTAATT
This sequence comes from Macrobrachium rosenbergii, assembly GCF_040412425.1. Classification (NCBI taxonomy): domain Eukaryota; kingdom Metazoa; phylum Arthropoda; class Malacostraca; order Decapoda; family Palaemonidae; genus Macrobrachium; species Macrobrachium rosenbergii. The sequence continues at coordinate 5,317,426 of NC_089774.1, read as the reverse complement.
AATGATTAATCTACTGAAGTGTATTGGAGCTTTGTTGAGGAGAAGCCTATGGCTAGCAACCTCACTCAGAAATGTCCTGCAGAAACCTGAACATCAGCCTCTAGAGAAGATGTACACTTAAAAATAAGAATAATATCTCTCCAGGTGATCTTTATTTTGAGAGATCACACCCAGTCTTTACTTATGGAGGTTAGCATATTGAATATTTGCTGGTCATCCGGTGCTTGTACCGCTATACTCAACCTATAACCTGAGAGAGAGAGAGAGAGAGAGACCTTCTGAAGGTTCTAGCTTTGCAGTTTCCAGGAAGTCTTTTTGGGGGTGAGGGTGATAGCTTCATGAGAGAGAGAGAGAGAGTGAGGACCCTTCTAAAGGTGCTAGCTTTCCAGCACTTCTTTTGGGGTGAGGGTGATAGCTTTATGAGAGAGAGAGAGACCTGAAGGTGCTAGCTTTTCAGCAAGTTTTATGGGGTGAGGGTACTAGCTTTATGAGCAAGTTTTATGAGAGAGGAGAGAGAGAGAGAGAGAGAGAGAGAGAGAGTCCTTCTGGAGGTGCTAGCTTTCCAGCAATTTTTTGGGGGGTGAGGGGTGCTAGCTTTATGAGAGAGGGAGAGAGAGGGGTGCTGCCAGCCTCACGAAAACAAACGAAAACAACCGCTATGTCTCAACCCAGATCGCAAACTTTATATATACCTTTTATTTACATTCCTCCATCCGTCTTGTCTATTCACGCGTCCGATCGGCTGCCTCCGAATTGTCGAGAGTGTTCGAATGACCGCATTCTTGGCTTCGTTACACCAGAAAGCAATTTGGCAAATGTATTTGAAGCGAGGGTTGAATTATGGTGGTATTTAAAATTCTACGACACCTGTGGCCGATGCACGGGAAGATATGAGAGAGAGAGAGAGAGAGAGAGAGAGAGAGAGAGAGAGAGAGAGAGAGAGAGAGAGAGAGAGAGACCTTCGACAATATGGACCCCATAGTGGCTTCCTTTTCATTTAGTTCTTTCGTCTATGTTTGTTTGTACTTTATTTACGAATCTAAACGACATAACCAAACCACAATGATATTTTAATATTTTAATATTCATAATGAATGCAAATTAGGTTCCCAACTCGGCCACAAATAACAGCACTGAAAGCTTGAGTGCTTCGCAAACCACAGTTTCATATTATATGAATAAATGGATATATTAAGAGAATATCTGAAGGCGAATTTTATGCATCAGACCCCCACTAGGTAGGCATTTGAAAACATGACTCGCTTGTCGTGTCCCAAACGGAAAGGTATTTAATATTTTTTCTCTCCAGTCATTCCAGCTATTCAGTCAACAGGGTGGGGTGGGGAGGCATGATGGCGAATTGTATGCACTGTAAAAAAAAAATGACATTGTCGAAAGTGACACAGCATCGTGCGGACGAAAACTAAAGAGACGAAACGTTGACAAACGGAAAAATTTTTGCCCACATGTGAATCTCGATGACCCGTCCGTTTGTTGATGTTTGTTTCGTTGCTTGGTTGGGTTTGTGTTTTGCCAGATGTCTCAGGTTTTGCTACAATAACATTTCGAGTATTCTGTAGCTACTTAGACACATACTGAACATCTCATTCTATCGAGCTGTCACTCAGAGATAATTTCATTTTGTCACAAGAATACACCGAGAACGTCTGTCAGGAAAATCACAATTCTACCACACTGACAGACCTTTGCAATGTTTTGCCAGTGACTAAACTGACAAATATACAATTTATGGACCTTTGCAATGTTTTGCCAGTGACTAAACTAAAAAGTATACAATTTATGGGACTGCAAATGTAAATATCGGAAAAACCATCGCTCAGAATTCCCAGTTTACCAAATATATGTGAAAGCAGTTTTGTAGACACTAAACCAAACATTACTGAACTTATATGTAAGTAATCATTGGTTAGTATTAAACCTCTTTGCACTTAGTGATTGGTAGGTACTGTACCTATTTGTAGGTAATAATGAGAAAGTAGTAACTCTCTGTAATATTCAGTGATAAATACTAATATCTAATATCTAGTAAGCATTGATAGGTACTGAACTTTATTATTGATAATAATAATTATCAACAGCTAGTGAACCTTTTGTAAGTACACATTACTGGTTAATAAACCTATTTAGCATACTGTCATCACCATGTACTAAAATACGTGTATAATCATTTATAGGGACCAAAACCTCACTACATACAACAACCAGCGAATCCTAAACCTCTTGCGTAGGTTACAACCTCCTAGAAACCCGTTTGAGAACAAACACTCATGGGTACAGAACTTCCAAAACTACCAATGCACGTACACACTATAGCCAGGGTCCTCTGTCGGCCCAGCCTCCGACAGTTATTACTGCCCAGCCCCACTCAAGTACACACTCTGAATCTATTTTAAGTACATACATAACCATGACGGCACCACTGCGCAGAGGTAGCCTAAGTGGGTGCGTGTTATATATTTTGTTTCTGTTGTGAAAGAATTGGGAAAGGCGTCGCACAGGGAGAGGTCGGGGAGAAGTAATGGGCGTGTGGACGTTTGTGCTTATGTATGTATGTATGCATTGGATCATAAGAGCAGAGATGACTGGTATGTATGGATGAATGTGAATATTGATACATATTTAAGTGAATGTATATTATTATTATTATTATTATTATTATTATTATTATTATTATTGAGAAGATAATAATTAGAAAATACAGAGAAAAGGAATTAGTTATTATAACAATAAACAGTCTTAATAAGAACGCAATGTGAAATACCACACAATAAACAAAATATAAACAAAGAAAAGCATATCTGAATCACCCTCGAGCAAAGGCACTCAATCCCAGCCTTGTAGAACGTCATGGTGCCGTGGCTATGACAGGCCTATGTGAGAACAATGGTTATATGGTCACCACAAATAATAACACAGATACAACAGTTAGGCAAAATTGAATTTCAAGACATATATGAGGATCGTGCACTCAGCCAGGTTGAATAATGTTAGGTATGGTCAGCACTTGGATGGGTGGATGAGGTACACAGTAGGTAGGTGACTGAAGTGGGATGCAACTGGGATATATACATACATACATATATATTTTTATAAAAATATATATAGGTTTTGGCGTAGGTAGAATTGCAGAATCAGTGTAGCGTCATGCGTGCAAAACATTAAGAGGAAATCTAGAGTATTATGGGAAAACGAAGGGACTGTTGAGCCAACTCGCCTCTATGGAAGTGAAGTGTGGATGTTGAATCCATACATGTACCGTACTCCCTCAAATTCACCATCAATACACCACATTCACTCCCTTCATAAACACACATACAAGCACAAACTTCCACCAACACCTACACCCTCCCCAAACACACACACTACACAGAGACTGTACACAGAGTACGCAGGAGTGTAAGGAAGAAGCGACCTGCCTGCAGCAGAAGGCTCTTTAAACTATTCCTTCCGGGTACCCCAAACGCATCACCTGTGGGAGGGAACGGTGACATGACTTAGTGCAGGCACTCCGCGCAGCCTCTGTGACACTTGGCACTTGTTCCTGCTGGGAGCTTGGGTGCCAGTGCTTGCAAGGCGCTGCTTGGGAATTAGGAATCGATGGTGAGGTTCGTCTTTGCTTTGGTGTTGGTGTGTGGGTGTTTGTGCAGGTTCAAGGTGTAGACAGGTTGGTGTTTGATTCACAGAGAGAGAGAGAGAGAGAGAGAGAGATTAGATTTCAAGACAAATACATACAATTCATATGGTTTACCCCTCCAGCCAAACGTGTACCGTCCAAGGACATTACTTTCAGAACTGAATTGAATGGGAATTGAATATCTAGAACTTAGGCCAGAGGCCAAGCACTGGGACCTATGAGGCCATTCAGCGCTGAAACGGAAACTGACAGCAAAAGGTTTGAAAGGTGTAACAGGAGAAAAACTGCACTATAAATCAATTGTTAGGAGAGGATGGAAGAGAATATGGAAGGAGGTACAGTAAAAGGAACGAAAGGAGTTGCAGCTAGGGGCCTCAAGAAGGCACGCTGCAAAAGAACCTCAATTAATGCCTACAGTGCACCGCATGAGGTCACCTGACGACACTACCCCCATAGGAATATAACCTACAACTAAAACCTCAGAATTCTGACATGAGTAAATTGAGATGTTGTAACATATGTGTAGGGATCTGATGCTAGCAGCAATACAGCATTGTGTTCTCATAAATAGACTGGAGAATTCGGTATAGCAATTCAGTGGAAATTCGGACACCAGAAATGAATGATTTAACATTCGAGGTAATCATTTTTAGTGTTGGTATCTGAACGAAATTAGGGATAATGTTAATCAAATTTTGCATGAAAAAGAATTGATGAATTTCAGGTCGGTCCTGCTAAAGGCTATTGCTGAAGGTTTCAGGGCCAAAAGTTAATTGACGAATTTTGAAATTATTATTATTATTATTATTATTATTATTATATTATCAGTTTATTAGATCGATTCTTGTCTGTCCGTTATCAGGTTTCTGTCAAAAGTTAATCGACTAATTTTACAAAAAAAATCTGACCAGAAAAGTGGTCCTAGTCACTGACTACATGTGATTAGATTTGGGAGAGATAGGAATGTCAGTCTTAGGAATAAGCGAGCTTATGGATAAGAGGTTATCTATCAGGTGAGAGGAGTCCAGAGGTCCACACCAAGCCTCTTACTTCATTTCACACCCTACACTACAATTCCGGCCCTTCCTTGAGAAAGGACTTGTTATGGCATAAGGCCTGCTTAATCTAACCCATGCAGTCAAACAGATATTTTGGGGAATGGATTATTCAGCCCTGGCGGAGGTTTGCAGTTACGTGTGTGTGTGTGTGTATAATATATATATGTGTATTTACACAGCATATATATATATATATACATACATTATACACATACATATATAACGCAAACCTCCGCCAAGGAGGTAACCATCCTTTTCTTTCATAAAAATTCTTGCATTTTTAAGAGTTCCACACCAACACCTTATCTAGCACCGTCGTGCATCTTGCAACCAAACATTGCAACCAAGTAGCCAATATTTCTCGCAAGTGCTTATTATTATTATTATTATTATTATTATTATTATTATTATTATTATTATATTGCAACGTTTGTCAATAAGATGCTCGGCTATGTTAGACCACGTGGTCTTGACTCCGCCCACTCGTTCAGGTACGATACGGGTACGAATACTCTCGTACGGAGAAATATTACTCCTACAAAATATCGTCTACGCTTTTTCGTAAATATTGAGTTGGTGAATATATTGCGATGGGAATTTTTAGGGTTTCTGGACCAATAAATAAATAAACAGGCAGTAATGGCCGCTACACTCGACCAGGGTGGTATTCTAAAAGATTTCGTGGGACAGAATAAAGCCCGTCACTCCTCCTGAGTGACTCTGATTAGCTGAGAAGGGAATGAAAGTAAAGAGAGTAATAACAGCAAGAAGGAAGAGATTGGGGCAGACCCATTGCTAACATAAAGCCTTTATTTTTGAAAGATCTTATAAATATTGCATTATGTACATATACACATCTTTATCTTATACCTGTCTATATTTTCTCCATTCTGTTCTTGTTGCACTTACTTTGCAAGTTAACAGGTTCTTGGTTTGTCTACACATGAATGGTTCCTCACTTTGAATAATAATAATAATAATAATAATAATAATAATAATAATAATAATAATAATAATGATTTCTAACTAATGTAAATGAAACTCCTTGACTTGAAGAAAATGTACATAGACTTATCTGTCGAAGAAAATTTACATAGATTTATCTGTCATACTAAAACAGGGAAATCAAAGCTATGAATTTTCTGTTTCAAGCAGAATTACGATCCTGGATATTTCATGCATTGTGTATACTTAGCTCATTCTTTTACGTATAACTAATTGAAAAAGTACACCAAGTCCTTACGTACTATGCATGAGGCTCTTGTATGAACAGTCAGTCAGTCAGCAATCATGTCCTTCATGAATGGCAAGGATTATTGCTTTAAAAGTCAGCAGTGACGTCCCTTGTGTTGTTAAGTCTTTCACCTAAGTCAGGGTATCTAACTTGAAAAGTCAGTAGTCTTGCTCCGTTACTTGATAAGTCAGGAAGTGAGTCCATCTATAGCAGAGATTTTAACTTGATTTGTCAGTAGAGAGTTCTTTCTGGAAGGCAGAAATTCTTGTCTGACAAGTTGGTATTAAAGTCCTTCATTTATGCCAAGGAGTCCTACATGATGAGTCAGGAAAAGTCCTTTTTCAGCTGTTGGAATTTTACTTCACAAGGTAGTAATCAGGTTCTTTGACAGTGGTATAAGCCATTACATGTCAACAGACAAGGATTTCTTCTTGACAAACTCACTTGACCAGTCCTGCATCTGTGCCAGGGATTCTGACTTGGAAAGTCAGGGATTCTGCTGACTTGAGAAGTCAGAGATTCTGACTTGGAAAGTCAGTATTTAAGTTCTTCAGCTAAGACAGGGAGTCTTTTCTGACTAGTCAGTCAGAAAGTTCTGCCTCTGAAGCTAAGACTCTTACTTGACCAATCAGAAGTCCCGTCCTTGATCAGACGTAGAGATTCTTGTCTGACAGGTCAGCAAACAAGCCTTAATCTCAGTCAGGGATTCTTACTGATGTGTCAGACTTTTGACCCTCAGTCCCACTGACATGACACTTGAACATAGAATGGTGAAAGGTATATATTCAATCAACTAGTCACCTGGGTGTAAAACTACACGACGCGACCCCTAATGCTAAACAAATGCAAAACCTCGACCGCTTGCCAATTTTTTCTTTCCATAGAGCCTTTAGCTGAGGAATTCCTCACCTTCTTTTGTTTTCTCGGATTCTCATAGGCCTAACCTCCTCCTTCTATGCATATCTTTTGTTTTTTGGATTAAAAACAGACGTAGAACTTGAGAACATTCTAGACTGGCAGAATCAGTTATGTTGACTCCAAACTTCTCAGAGATGACAAAAGAGGGCATTTCTTATTTTAAAAAATTTTGGAGATTCTCAAAATTATAAGTTTTGCTTTCATTTTTGCTGTCATACTTTTTTGAAAGACTTTTTTTTATACAAGTTACTTAACCTTGGGGTAAATTAAGCGTTTTTTGCCTACTGTATCGCTGTAGTTTTCTGTAGAGCAAGAATCGTTTACTGTGCCTTCTTTACTTTTAGATAAAAATAATTACTCTCTTTTTTGTAGACGCTTCAACTCTCGTCAATTAATTATGAGGCTTTTAGTTCCCTTACTACTACTACTACTACTACTACTACTACTACTACTACTACTACTACTACTACTACTAATAATAATAATAATAATAATAATAATAATAATAATAATAAGAGGGAAATATCCTAATTCAACTGCGGCAAAAGTCAACTCGATGCAGCCTAAGTGGACCAAGAATTTCAACTGGGTAACTGCTGAGGCACTGAACCTAAGTGTAATTAATTAATTTTTACTCATGTGTGTGGGTGTTGGATTAACTGCAGTGGCGCCAGGCAGCTTTCTTCGCTCAATATTGAGCCTCGGCCTTCGAAATGGAACAAGAATAATCAGTAACTCTTCACAAAATGGGAAGTTCCAGTGATGTAAAAAAAATAGATAATGTTAATTTTTCTTTTTCCCGGATGAAATTTAGGCCAGAGGCCAGGCGCTGGGACCTATGAGGTCATTCAGCGATGAAACGGAAATTTGGAGTGAAAAGGTTTGAAAGGTGATTCAGTTGTTAGGAGAGGTTTGAGGAAAGGAAGATGGGAGGAAGGGAATATGAACGGAGGTACAGTAAAAGGAACGAAGGGGGCTTCAGCTAGGGGCCTAAGGGACGCTGCATAGAACCTTGAGTAATGTCTGCAGTGCACCGCATGAGGTGCACTGTAGGAATTACTAAAGGTTCTTTGCAGCGTCCCTGAGACCCCTAGCTGCAACCTCTTTCATTCCTTTTTACTGTACTTCCTTTCATATTATCTTTCTCCCATCTTGCTATCCATCCTCTCTAACAATCATTTCATAGTGCAACTGCTTTGAGGTTTTGCTCTTGTTACACCTTTCAGAATACCTTCTAACTCTCAATTTCCGTTTCAGCGCTGAATGACCTTATATGTCCCAGTGCTCGACCTTTGGCTAAACTCTATATTCATTCTATTCAACTTTGCTAGAAGTGATTCTTATGTATTTGTTGGTTCACCTTTATTTATTTATATATTTATTCATTCATTCATTTGTTTTCAAGTAGTTCCTTTTTTTCGTCCAATATGGGTTTATCTTCATTTTACTCATAGAATTTATGTTCCTACGAAGACTGCTCTAAAAGTTAGTTCAAAGTCCTTTGTGAGTTGTTTCATATAGATATTTTAAATCCTTGTTGAAAAATATTATACAGTACTGAGATAATAATAATAATATAATAATAATAATAATAATATAATAATAATAATAATAATAATAATAATAATAATAATAATAATAATAATAGTTAGATTTCGGCTTTATCTATTCTGAAAAGCATATATCATGCTACCCAGTCATGTCTTAAAATGTCTTATAGTGCTACCAGAAGCACGATTATGGCTAAATTTAACCTTAAATAAAAACTACTGAGGAGGCTAGAGGGCTGCAATTTGGTACGTTTGATGATTGGAAGGTGGATGATCAGCATACCAATTTGCAGCCCTCTAGCCTCAGCAGTTTTTAAGTTCTTGAGGCGAACAGACAAATGGCCTTCCCAGTAGTGTTCCCTTTCAGAAAACTAAAAGTAGGAAACAATCAGCAGAGGATGTATAGTTTCAGAGAACCTAAAGAAAAAACGTCTGAACTTTCATCTTTTAAAATGACCTGTGACCTTGAAAAATAAGTCAAGACAAAAATTGTTAGTGGGAGATACCCGACGACTTTCAGAGTACCTGATCTTACTGACCTGGGTTCATCCAACTGAGAGAATAACAGGTCAAGTAAATAATATTTGGGAAGACGATCTCCAAGGGGAATGAAAATTTGACCTTGAAGATGACCTTTGATCTTGAAAAATAGGTAAGGGCAGAAATTAATTATAAGGAAAGTAACCACCAACTCAAAATCTATCAGAGAAAGCTAACAAGATGAAGAATAGATTTTGGAGTTTAAATTGACCAGTGACCTTGAACGAAATAGTCAAGGTCAAAAATATTTTGGAAAATGAGCATTAACCTCCAAGATTCCAGCATAATCAAATGTTAATAAGACATATGGGGCAATACAAAGCATCACCTAAGATACCTACATAAACCAAATTACATTAAAATTAAAGAAAAATAAAATTCTGTCCTTTAAAAATAACTTGTGGCATTGATAAAGAGCCCGTGCATACTTTAAATAATAGCTTTAAAAACAGCGTCAACCTTTGGAGACCACAGACCTCTAACTATCGTTCTCTCAGAGATGTAGACAAAATTAACATTTTGACCTTCATAGGCCAACGACCTTGAAAAAACAAGGTCAAGGTGAAGAATACATTTTATCGACCTCATAGATACCCGTCTACCAAGTTTTATAAAACTTAAAGGAAAAATGTAACGTGAATATTATGATACCATGAAACTAAGCTGTATCATACAATAATAATAATAATAATACTTTCCACTATACAATCGCATTAATATGTTTGTATGTTCGTCAAACGCCTCCCAAATCAGAGACTTAAAAACAACATGCCATTATAATATAATATCTAACTGAGCTTCGGCACTGCATTGCCCTGGGTACAATAGGGCATAATAATAATAATAATAATAATAATAATAATAATAATAATAATAATAATAATAATAATAATAATAATTAGAAATGTGAAATGTTACGTGTAATTCCCGTAGAGTTTTACCCAGCCTAAGTAAAGTAACAATTCATAAATTAGAACGTAACACAAGGTATGCAAGAACGACTTGCTGCTGCTACCAGCAGGCAGTAATTGCTATTTCAAATCCGTCCTTTAATTATTTAAGTTTTCTGTCATGTAATAGTCCTGGTAAATGATTGACTGTCACATCAATTGTCCAATTATTCAAAGAAAGGTCAAAGCTATATGAAAAATAGTCAGTTTTGCCTTAAAAACAGTTCACAATATTTACAACACTAAGACGCATGTATATCTTGATAAATGGATTAGCATATGTTTGGTGGTGCTGAAAATAAAAAAATGATAATTTTATCATAATCTTAACTCATAGTTTTGTAGACACTGAAAATGAAAATGAAAATAAAAATTGATAATTTTGCCATACTCTTAACTCATAGTTTTGTAGATACTGAAAAAAAATTTTTAAATTGATAATTTTACCATACTCTTAACATATAGCTTTGTACTTTAATTCTTTTTCAATTGGACGTCAACGTTTAAAATAATATATTATACGACTTAAAGAGACGCGACATTAAACAACAAGAAAGCTCACCCAAAGACAAGACTTTGTTGCAGACAGAAGAACAGAATAAAGATAAGATAAAATTTTAGACAAGAATAGAATCGAAACAAAATTATTCTAGGAATGTGTCGTGAAAGGTAGACGTGTGGGCGAGGTTTTAAGATAATAATAATAATAATAATAATAATAATAATAATAATAATAATAATAATAATAATAATAATAATAATGTCATTTCTGTGTAGATTTCATGCCCACAATACCCTCAGCTTTCTATGTTTGGCAGTGCTTGACCCGTAGATTTTGTAGCATTCCAAGAACGTGTGTCTGTATGCATATATGTATGTTATTATGTATGTATATATATATATATATATATATATATATATATATATATATATATATATTCTTATTAGCATTCTGTAGGTTGTATAATACAACCCTCAATGTTTTTTTTTATTTACAAAATAGTAAATAAAGCACAAGTACATGAATAGCAGAAATTGGAATAAAATTAACGAAGAACTAAAAATAAACAACTATAAGAATAAATATCATGTAGTTATTATTATAAAAAACTACGTAATTTTATATATATATATATATATATTATATATATAAAGAAGTATATTTATACCCAAATTCGTCAAGAAAGTCTGACCTTTGTGGCAAAAGTCGAGACAAGTGTGAATACAGAAAAAATGGTGTGACATTTTTCTGACAGTTTCAATATGAAAGACCAAACTCGGTCGTAAGTTCAAATATGAAACAAATAAAAGAGAGAAATACTCTAAACAGGGAATTATAAAACAAAGAAAAATAAATAATATTTAGAATGAATAACAGAACAAATAAACCAGTAGATTTCTAAAAAGAGATTTAGAAAACTGTAATACAAAAAGCATCAATACGAAATTTTAAAGAGGTAGACTTGAGAACGCCACTAACGAAACTAGAATAGAGTAGGCTACAGAACTCAACCTAAGGAACACCACTACAGATGAGAAAAGCGGTGGATGTTGCTTCATCGAGAACTGTAGATATAAGGTGCGTGAGTACAAGAACTAGGAAAAGTTTACGAAATAATCCGGAAGTAAGGTATCCAGAGTGAAAACTTAACTGTATCATTATTACTATTCAGAAGACGAACCCTATTCATATGGAACAAGCCCACCAAAGGGGCCACTGACTTGAATTTCAAGCTTCCAAAGAATGTGGTGCTCATTGGTAAGTAAGAGAAGGTAGAGGGTAGTACAGAATGAAGAGATCTCACATATTAAAAAGGAAAGATAAATAATAAACAGATAAAAACATATTAAAATGCAAAAGGAGAATAGCATTATGGTATTAAAGCGTTCCATCTTCGCTTGAACTTCTGGGAAACTCTTATGCAATGAACTCCGCCTGAAACAAGTGAAAAATGCGCCGAAGTTCTTCGGCACAATCGAGTTTTCCGTACAGCCGCTACAGCGTACAATCAAGGCCACCGAAAATAGACCCATCTTTCGGTTGTGGGCTATCCTATATCGTTGCCAGAAGCGCGATTGTGGCTAACTTTAACCTTAAATAACATAAAAACTACTGAGGAGGCTAGAGGGCTGCAATTTGGTCTGTTTGATGATTGGAGGGTGGATGATCAACACACCAATTTGCAGCCCTCTAGCCTCAGTAGTTTTTCAGATCTGAGGGCGGACAGAAAAAACACGACTACATACGCAGAGGTACCCCACAAATAACCTTATTCCCGCGAAGGACCCGAGATTCTGGGTCACCTGGACCCGGGCTCTGAGGGTAACGCGTTTCTGGCCCACACTGGTTAGGTCCGTCGTCGAATTCAGGCCCCCAAAACACTCGGGTATACAGTTAGACAAACGAGGTGGCGAACAAAGATGCCGTTTGCAGAGAAAGTGTCTTTGTGTTTACTTGTAGCATATAACAAAGGGGTGAGGAATGTGACACTTCGCCGAAGAATGAGTGACATTTTTGTTATTCCATGTTGATATTATTGTCGTTATTCAGTGTGGTCAAACTTTCATATAGATTAATATATTTTATTTGGCCAGCCCTGTGAGCGCTGAAAGTCAACTCAGTGGTCTGGTTAAACTACTTTACTAATAATAATATGTAGAGTATTATTATTCAGTGTGGCCAAACATCCACACACACACACACATATATTATATATATCTAATATTATTCACTGTGTCCAAATATTCATAAATCAATATATTTATATAGAATATTATTACTCAGTGCGGCAGTTATTCATATATTAATAAATATATATAGAATATTATTATTCAATGTGGCAAATATTCATATACTAATAGAATTTACATAGAATATTATTATTCAGCGTGGCAAATATTCATATATCGATACATTTACATAGAATATTACCTTCGGATGTGGACATTCACATATCAATACATTCACATAAAACCAAACACTGAAAGTCCACAAACGTACAAAACAAACATCACAAACAATTTCACAACAAATCTGTAATCTCTGAAAACTGCCACATACAACAGTAATGTCGAACGCAAACAGAACGATTGCACTTAAACAGCATTATCATAAAAATAAATGGTATTTTAATTCTCTAGTGTATAAGATCTCCTCCTTCGGGTTAGGTTACTGGTGTGTGTGTGTGTGTGTGTGCCTAAGGGTTAGAAAGCTGGTCTCTCTCTCTCTCTCTCTCTCTCTCTCTCTCTCTCTCTCTCTCTCTCTCTCTCTCTCTCTCTCTCTCTGTGTGTACCTCTTTTTTCCCTAATCGTTTTTATTGTTGTTGGGCGAATGAAGACTTGGACCAGATACAGAATCTGAGAACAGTTATGTACACAATAGTTATTTATTTATTTACGCCAGTTCTGAGAACAGTTATTACACAAGAGTTATTTATGTCAGTTTCGAGAACAGTTACGTACACAAGTTATTTATGCCAGTGTTTTTGGAGGGAGTTATTTTTCAAATTAATTTCCTCATTAATAGTAATGCTTTTGTGACCTCTAAATATTTCCGTCCTTAGTGTCACTTCTTCATTTACACATTTTTTATTCGTAGGTTATTTATATTTTTTCATTTATTACTAGAATTTTTATTTAACAGTTTTAATTCAATTTATTCCTTGCATTTATTTATTTTTTTAATGTTTACTGTTATGTATTAAATGTGTTTATATTAATGCATATTTTACTGTATAATTATATATATATAAATTAGATATTCATATTTTTATATATACAATATATATATACAGTTTCTGTGTATAATATATATATATATATATATATATATATATATATATATATATATATATATATATATATATATATATAGAGATAGATAGATAGATATACCACGAGAAATGAAACTCTGTGTACAAATGCTGACTCGTTTCGCCCTAATTTCTAAGACATCTTCAAGAAGACTGATACACAACGGTACACATTTACAGTTTATAATTTGAAGGAACAGTTCAAACGAACATACAGACATTTGTGAAAGAAAAAATATTCACAGCTAAAAGTATAAAGAACAAGAGGGAGGGATGATAAACTCATTAACACCTGAGGTGAATAGCATGTAAGTGTGTTGTATATAATTATACCAATATATATATATATATATATATATATATATATATATATATATATATATATATATATATATGCATATTACTAAAATTTATACATATTTAATATTTCATTATTTTTCGCTTTTTGTGTGTAATTAGCGTTGTACATTCGTAATATTTCCTTTACAGTTTTATTTCTCGTAAAACTTGCAGTACTCCAATTATCTTCATTTTCCTAGTTTTTTATTTTTGTTTTATATCATAGTTTATATCTGATTATCAAATCTTTCCCATATTATGTTATGTATTTAAATATTCATTTTTAATGGGCAAGAAGTATTTACTTTGTATTTTATAGAGGACTATATCAATGGTCTCTAGTTCTAACTAATACAGTTTACTAATATAATGATTCAGGTTGTCATTGTAATTGACTGCAAAATTCATAAGGATATCACGCAGAGAGAGAGAGAGAGAGAGAGAGAGAGAGAGAGAGAGAGAGAGAGAGAGGCTGAATATTGATCGAGGTAATAAATTATTTAGAAATGTATTATCCGGATTCCACTTGAATAATTCACAAGTTTATCATGTATGCCAGAGAAAAGCATACAACATGTATGTATGTATATATATATATATATTTTTTTAAATTATTTTAAAATGAAACATGATTTTTAGACTGACAGGACCTCAAGGAATTAATAAAACCATGTTGTTTTTCTTCCTTGTGGTGTTGTGATATATATAAATATAATATATATATTATAAAAGCCAATATATATAATAATTATACGAGAGAACTTATATATATAAATAAATATTAATAAGTAATAATTACACTTAACGAACGTAAATACCTCCGCGTCCCATCGTTAACTTTCCCCCCCACATGACAGCTAAAGAAAAGTGAATAAAATCCTACCATTCCACCCCATCCCATCCCTTCCCTCACCTCTCTGAAAATGACGTTCTTCTCCGCGAGGACGCTGGTGCCGGGGGCGTAGTGAGAGCAGGAGCCGTTGGAGGAGTGCACCTCATTGACCCCGCAGGTACACAGCGTCACAGACCCCGGGCTGTTAAAGTCCACCTGCAGGGCGTTGTTGCAGAGGGCCTCGACGGCCGCCGAATCGGCCTCTTTGTTGCTGTTGCTCTTCTTCGTCCCCTTCTGCGTGAGAGCCTTGGTCGCGTTCTCCCTCCGGGCGGCTTCGTACGCCGAGATCTCCTTGTCTAACTTCTCCTCGGCTTTTTCTAGCTTGATCAGCTTCTCCTTCAGGTTGCCGTCGCCCAGGCCCGCCCTGGGCGTCACCACGACGCTCTTCTTGGTGCTGAATCCTCCTCCTCCCTCCTGCTGGGCCTCCGTCGCTACGGCGATGCCCAGCAGGACCAGGAGACAAGCGCTTAACATTCTTAAAACCATCTTTTTTTTTTATGTACGTTTCAGAGACGGGACGAATTCCCTCCGATTTGGGTCAACTTTATACTTTCCTTCCAGTCGGTTTCACGTTACGACATCGTGCGCGCTTGATTCTGCGTTTAAATACTTCTTAATTGATCCCTTCAATGCTATACACTCACTCTGCTTTCGTGAACAATCTCGATTCGCGTTTTAATTCCCGGCGATATGCAAAATATTGCATGCAACGTTGCACACGGCGCGTACCTCTTTTCACAGCGTCTGGGAAACAACTGAGCCAGTGAGGTTGGGTCAGTCAGGCAGGTTGCGAGAACGGAGAGTTGCCGCTACGTAAATATCGCTTATATATCGCAAACTCGTTCAAGATTACGTCATCGTTTATACATACAGCGAACAGAGCGGTCATCGATGATACGTCATGACTATAACGTTTATATAATACGATGAAAGACCGTATGAATACAAGCTGCAAGCAACGGCACCAGATGAAAGTCAGCGCGAAATTCCACTAGCTGGCAACTCTTCGCCCTCGCTCCAATCGCTATCACCACAATGTGTCCAGTTTTCATGGAATTATGTAAGTTTCTGCTTTTATTTATCCCTCATTTTCATCCCTCCTTTACTGAGACAGGCTTCTTTTGCATACAGGACGCAGTCGCGATTAGAATAAAGGATTACTGCAACAGAAAGGAGCTACTTAATACCGGTACGGGCGGGAGACCGCCTTTGGTATCGGTCTATTGCAGAGGTACAGAGGTAACACGCTGGAACCCCTTGGATGTCACTCTATGACAACACGGCTCTTTTGTTTGGCTCACATGCAGCATCTCTCTCTCTCTCTCTCTCTCTCTCTCTCTCTCTCTCTCTCTCTCTCGTTTGCTTGCCCGACTCTGCCTCCTCTCTGTCCGCGAAAATGGCATGGCGAAATTGCAAAGGAAATAGCAGTTTAATTCCTAAAAATTTAGTTCCTGATTCACAACGGCATTAGCAGGTAATCTCTCTCTCTCTCTCTCTCTCTCTCTCTCTCTCTCTCTTACACACAAACACACACACAAATCATCCTCAGGGACTTGCTTGTTTTGCCACCAAGAAGGAGTTTGGTTAAATATATATATAAATTATATATATATGTATACATATACAATGTAGGCCTATAAATTTCAAGCAGTAGGAGCGAAGGGCCTTAATAAGAATCTCCTGCAAAAATAAAAAGCTCCGGAGACGAGAATTAGACTCATACCCCTTTCTCCCTTCTCCCTCATTCCCCTTCCCATCATTCTACCCCCTACCTATTATTCCCCCTTCCTTCTACACCCCTTCCCCCTTAATCCTCCTCAACCGGGAAGCCCAAATGTGGACGAAGTGGTCGCTTGGAGCCTCCGGGGCGATCATGACTTGTGTCGAACCGCATAGGACGACTGGAGGAGGGGGGGGAGGAGGAGGAGGAGGAGGAGGAGGCACTGACGGCGGGCGGGTGTTAGTGTGTGTCACAGAAGCAGGTCTCCTCCTCCGCCTCCTCCTCCCCTCCTCCTCCTCCGCTCTTTAAAAATGGAGCATCTTGCCTACGAAGTTTTCGCGCGCCAAGTAAAGTAGGCGGTTTGTGTTGGCAATGTTTGCAAGTTAGGGGTAGTCATTGGTGTTTTTTTTTTGGGGGGAGGGGGTGGGCGGGGGCTTAAATGCTTTTGCATCGAGTAGCTAGTGTCGTTTTTTTTTAAATGATTAGCAACAAGAAGCTATTATTGTCTGTGAAATGCTTTTGAATGGGATAGCTAGTGTTGCTTGTTGAATTAGCAACAAATAGTTATCGTTGTTTGTGAAATGCTTTTGTAGCAAGTAGCCAATCTTTTGGGAGGATAAATTTGCATCAATTAGCAATTGTTGATGGCAAAATTGAGTAGCAGTAAATAGCTACTATATGGTACCCATTTTCCCATAATTTCTTTGACAGCTTGGTGATTTTGTATATGACATTTGAAATATGTCATCAAAATCAACAATTTTACTATCAGTACTGATAATTTTATCATTCGGATAGATTTTCCCCCAAAATATTCAGAAATTAGCCATAATTATCGGTATCTTAATTCTGTCGTGAATATTGGCTATTTTAGTACCAGTATTAATAAGTCGTCACTGCTAGATAATTTGCCTTTAGAAAAAAGATGGTTTCCATGTCGACAATATGAGTGGTATGTCTATGGACACCCAACGCACCATTTCTACAAATTTCACCTAAAGCCGTTCACCCGTTCTTGAGATATGTTGTCAGCAAAGAAATACAGGTCAGCGCTAGTCTTATGTACCAGTTACACCTACACAAATATTCAGGCTGAATGTACCGCCTTGATTCAGTCTTCCAGACGGGACTTAGCGTCTCGACCTTTTCAGAAAATGCTGTTATTGTAGATAGTATATATGGGTGCCTTGGTGATAAATACGAAGTGTATATGAGTTAATATGTATATATATATGTATGTGTATGTGTATATATATATATATGTATATATTTATATATATATTCATCCAAAAAGCATTATAAGTCATTAAAACAATGGTATCTTTAAGATTTAGGTTGAACCAGATTCTGCACTTAATAGCATTGGGAGAACTGGTTTTTAGAGTTCGGATTATAAAAAATGCTAAAAAAATTGGGAGAATCAACTTCCTCGTTTGCTCTCTCTCTCTCTCTCTCTCTCTCTCTCTCTCTCTCTGAGAGGAAAAGAAATATGTGCGCTTACCCCTGCGTAGATACCTGTAAATAAAAAATGTAAATATTTGTATGCATACGTTAGTCTCTCTCTCTCTCTCTCTCTCTCTCTCTCTCTCTCTCTCTCTCTCTCTCTCTCTCTCTCTGTCTCTGTCTCTCTCTCTCTCTCTCTCTCTCTCTCTCTCTCTCTCAGATAAAGAAGATACATGCGTGTTTATCTTGACGAGGATATCTGCAAA
>NC_089774.1:5289049-5294049 GCF_040412425.1 Macrobrachium rosenbergii | reverse complement strand
CGGTTTGGTGAAAACAGATGTTATGATGAGAAAGTATTTGGGGGTAACTAGCAGGTGTCAAGGTTGACTATAATTAAGACTGTTATGTGACAGGTGTGACAGAGAATTTGTCATGAAAAGAAGCTTCATATTTTAGAAGCATGAATCTTAAACGCTATCTCATGCTTCTAAAATGTGAAGGTTGTTTTTATAACAAATTCTCTATGACATATCAGATAAACTTGAGCTCTGCATTCAGTTCCCTTTTGATGTCATTCCAGCGCGCAGGCGCGCACGCAGCCAGGTGAAATCTGAACCGTATCTTCGTCGTAGAAAACATTTGCTTTTAAATTATGCGAGGGTCTACTTTAGCCTGACCACAACAAATACCTGTTTTTGCGACAAACAGAAAATAACTTTTGTTGCATTGCTTGCAAGCGAGTTTTTGCTCGCTTCTTCCAAGTCCTGTGTTTGTTTTTGTTTTTTTTTTTTTTATTTTCTCGTCTTTTTCTTTTCTTGTTTGATCTTTCGTTCCTGTCTCTCTCTCAAGGATGCGTCGAGGCTTCAGGAATCGAGAGTGTGGTGGATCCCACCGATTCTTCCCTGTTCTTATTGATCTTTATTCTTTCCAGTTCGTATTCTCTTTTGTTATTCGTAATTCCCATTCTTAGTCTTTCTCATTATTCTTCATTCTTTCCCAATATTCTTTCTTCTTATTCTTCATTCTTTCCCAATATTCTTTCTTCTTATTCTTCATTCTTGTTCTTCCTTATTCTTATTACTCTTCATTCTCCGCCATTCTTCCTTCTTATTTTCTTTCATATTATTCTTTATTCCTTCCCATTCTTCATTCTTCTGTTTCTCTTTCTCTTTCCATTTCCCCATTTCATCTCTTCCACATCATTTTGCTCGAGAATTCATTTGGGATGAGGTTGCAACCCCCACGCTATTCTCGACCCTGGCTATAACCCACACCAATCGACTGACTGTCAGGTACATAAATGACTGTTAAAAGTAAACAGACTTACCTTAAGATTTAACGACCGTGGCCTGAGGCGTTCAGCCCCGTCCGGGAATAGAACCTGTGACCTTTGATATTACAGCCGCGTACATTATGTAATAGATGAGACATATCTCAGGACATGAATAAATGCACAAAAAAACGGTCAGTTCAAGTTGCACGGGTTCGATCCCTTGCGCGTACCTTAAGATCTCTTATAAAATTAAAGGTATAGGTCTCCATTTAACTCTTCTTTATTTGTTTATTATTATTATTATTATTATTATTATTATTATTATTATTATTATTATTATTATTTACAAGGTTATTACATTTAATGCGAAAATACTTCATAGTCACATAAAATATTATTATTATTATTATTATTATTATTATTATTATTATTATTATTATTATTATTATTATTATTATCTTCCTGCACTTGATATAATATCCAAAATTAAAAATGACAGCCAAATAATATTAAAAAAATGTTAAACTTCATTTTAAAAATACAGAATTATACGGCGTCTCATTACATTATCAAATAATTGATAAGTGGGAATTTCTAAAATACTTTTACCTTGGTAAATCATTAACCTTTGGCCTAGGTCTGATTTGTAGTGGGTTCTGTATATCAGTCCCCCACTAAGTCCGGATTATAGTCCCTGGTCCGTTATATGGATAATACGTGTGGATAGCTACCCTGCATTGGAACTTGGAACAGACCTTAGCGGATTGGTACCATTGATCATTTAATTTCTTGGAAATGTAGTGGAAATATTTCTTTGGGGACTGACAAGGAGTATAATTTGACCTTGAACTTTGAACCTGCAACAGACCTTGACGGACTAGCGCCAGCGATAATTTAATGTTTTGGAAATGTACCAGAAATATTTCTCTGGGGACTGACAAGGAGTATAATTTGACCTTGAACTTTGAACTTGCAACAGACCTTAACGGACTAGTGCCAGTGATCATTTAATTTCTTGGAAATGTACCAGAACATGACCTTGAAATCTGCAGAGATTAAAATTTTCTGAAAAATCCCTCAGTAATCCCAAATTCGCCTATGACCTACACCTTTCATCCTTCACCACTTGGCTGTCCAACTCCCTCACCTTCCTCTCGTCCTAATTTCTATCTCTCATTTAAGACGATATCCTTCAGGAAAGCCTTGTAAAGATCCTTCAGGAAATCTTAACTTCATTCTAGCACGACAGGAGTTTGGCTTCCTGCAAACCCTGTTTGGTCTTGAAATGGGTAGAAAGTTTAAGCACTCATTTTCATATCCAGGAAGTATGCATGTCATATTAATATGATACTTCATATCGACGGATTCTCCATTTCACTTGGTGTGGAATGGAGTCTTCAGTAATCAGGAATGTTTGTGGAATTCGACCAAGAAATGCCTCTTGCATTCGAGGTGACCAGCCATGCATTGCAGAATGGACCCCAAGGCCGGATGATTGTTAAAGGAAATTTAAATTGAATAAACAAAACAAAAAAAATCACAAACTAAAAGCTTTGTATCTTCAGGAGACGCTAGATGATAATCATCTACGGCGTACCTAAAGGGGAGGTACTTGCGCCTACCTTGGGAGACCTGATATATTCCAGCATTTTCTGGTTCCCGCCTCTGCCAAAGTCTCCCACGAGATTCGCTGGCCTTTATTTTTCCTCCTGATGGTTGCAGGAATGTAGGTCACGTGATATATGGTGACGTTTTGTGACATTACCCATCTCTGGATAGTAGGTTAGAGGTCATCCGTATACCAGCCACCAGCAGCCTAGTTTTCATATTAGCTACAAATAAGTTGAAAGGCTTTTATTTCCTTATGGTATATTTGTCACCTTTTCTATAGAATAGCAGATAAGAGAAATATACTAGGAATTTATTTGACTGTGATACAGTATAAATACAAAATTCACAATAAATACATGAAATGAATAAAAGCGTTTTGATAACATTCACCAAATTCGAAAGCATATATTGCTTTTACATGCAATAGTAACTTTCCATCGATATGTATAACGCTTGATATTTTTCCACAAATGAAAAGAATTTAACGTTGCACAAACGTAAAAATAATACACATTTTACCGAAAGATTTTTTAGCGACAAATTTCAAAAGAAGCTTTCCAAATCGACCCTTCTCTCCCTGGGGCCATTTCCAGTGATTGGTGCTAATTGGTCAGCGATGTGTTTTTTGTTGTTTTCCTATAAATACCCACAAGAATGAGGTCATTTTAAGCTGCACGAACATTTGGTGATTCCCACATACCCCTTCTTTATCTTACTGGGTCATCGAGGTTTGAGTTCCAGGCAAGGACAGAGTGGTTTGGGCGCATATGAGCAGTTACAGAGCACCAGAAAGTACACTTTACTGTAGCTCCGTTCATATTCTCTTTTCTTCCATCTTACGTTCCTCAACCCTCCCCTAACAATTGTTACATAGTGCATCTGCCTAAAGTTAATATTCCATCTCATGACTCCACAATGCACTTGATATACATTACAAAAACCTAATTACATCACAATGTTCGAATAACATACCAATCATCTGTCATGGTTGAGGTGGGTTGGTATTGATTCTCAAGTACAGAACCTGAATTCGACAGGCATATATGTACAGGAGAGTCGTCATCAACTTATACATAGCTCTCTTGATAGCTGAGTAGTTAAGGTCACTATTTATCGTTGCGTCTAAACGAGAGGCCCGGGTTCGAATCCTGACTGGGGCAGAAGGACTCGTCACTGATGATTCGCTTTGGGTGCAAGTTATTCCCAAGGTGTAATGAATTTGATATTAAACGGTATTTGTGGCTTAATGTTTGTGAAAACAATAAGAAAAATGTATGTATGTATGTATATATATATATATATATATATATATATATATATATATATATATATATATATATATATAAAACTGTATCTTCATCTGACTTGTTAATTTGGTCTTTCTCACCACCATCAGTGTCATCCCACAGCAGTCGACCAACAGCAGGGTACACAATCTGTTATTAAGGTCAATGAGAGCATTTTGGGTTATAATAAAAAACCCATATATATTTTTCCTCTGGGTTGAATTAAGGCCGTAGCACTTGCACTACGGGGCCAAAGAAGAGAGAGAGAGAGAGAGAGAGAGAGAGAGAGAGAGAGAGAGAGAGAGAGAGAGAAATGAGGACAACACTAAATGCACTCGGCCTCTCCAACACAACCCGTATCACAAACAACACTTGACAATCATTTTCCTTCCTGACATGTTGACCTGCATCCTTGACAACCCATATAAGGTCAAATCAAAACAAAGGGATTGTTAGCAGATTTTCTTTATGGGCTGTGGGTAAGACGCGTAGCCCCCTACCCCAACGACCCCTCCAACCCCAGGGGTGAGAGAGAGAGGGGGCCTGGGATCGATTACTGTGTGGGATGGTACCTGCATTGTGCTTTCTTTGAGTTAATGGGGACTGTAAATGTTTTCGGATTTTGGTCACCTTGATGGAAAATGGTTTTGAATAGTAATGATACTAATAGTACAAAGAAATTTAAATAGTAATGACTGTACAAAGTAATTTAAATTGTAATGATAGTACAAAAATATTAAATACGAATTATGTCACTAATAATTGTCCTTTACGTAAATGGGGTGTAAGATATTCCTTCGCATTTTCCATTCATTATTATTCTTTGGTCGATGCTTTCGTCAAGCAGTTAGCTTGCCCAGGTAATTGCTCGTCTGCAGCGGCACTCAGGTTCCAACTTCCTCTATGACTTGCATGGCCCAGTGGGCAGCGCCCTTGCCTTTCAATTGAAGGACCTGGGTTCGATCCTGATGTGAGTCAGAAATTGATTTCTGTCGAAGACCCTCTGTCCCACAGTGCCCACAGAGAAATTGGCGAAGAGGACCCCAAGGGGAGAACCCATCGCCACCCCGTCGATCTGGGTATATATATGGCCACTGTGGTTGGAGAAAGGGGCATTTTTGGTGCATATTTCCAGGAGGGCGCGGAGGGC
>NC_089774.1:5179049-5286549 GCF_040412425.1 Macrobrachium rosenbergii | reverse complement strand
GGTCATAATGAACTTGCAAATAAGCTTCCATTCGTGCGAGCAGAAATCCAGAAGACATAGCAACGGAGAGCTGATTTTGTAAATTAAGAGAATTGTCAGAGTTGAGGTCATTTGGCCACGTGTTTGAATTAGTGTTCCAGACTTATCAATGGCTTAATGACACTTCCAGGAAAGCCTTCTTTCCACAGCTGTGTAGTGAAAGGAATACAGGAATTATTGGGAACTTATGAATGGCTTAAAGACACTTCCAGGAAAACCTTTCCACGGTTGTGTAGTGAAAGGAATACAGGAATTATTGGGAACTTATGAATGGCTTAATGACACTTCCAGGAAAACCTTTCCACAGTTGTGTAGTGAAAGGAATACAGGAATTATTGGTGGTGGAAATATCTGCAGAATGTGATTTTGGTCTGTGAACACACACACAAACACACACACACACACACACATTAAAAAAAATAGTTTTCACTTCCCATAGCAAGATTCGAACCCATGCACGAGAAGATATGTAATGTCTTAGTAAGTTCTAAGTTGGCTTGAACCTGAAAAGGATTGGGAAGGATTCTTCGTTCATTCCGCCCTAGGATGTAGGATTGTACAGATAAAAGTATCCGAAAAGATAATGTATAGATAAGTAAAGATATTAAAGTGTTATTTTTGAGATAAATAATATATATATATATATATATATATATATATATATATATATATATATATATATATATATATATATATATATATATATTTATATATTTATATATTTATAAATAAAAATATATATATGGTAAACTGACCAGTAGATTCGACATGCATACATGAATATACACACAAGCATATGAATGTATTCTGTATGTATTTATGTATATCTGTCTAGTGGACATAATCTTGAGTTGTCTTCAAGACCTAATAAGACTATTCTCTCTCTCTCTCTCTCTCTCTCTCTCTCTCTCTCTCTCTCTCTCTCTCTCTCTCTCTCTCTCTCTCTCTCTTGCGACCTCTTTTAAGAGCTAGATTTGACTGAATATTTTTTTTTATAAAGCCCATGATCTTACGAATTAGTTAATTGATATAATCATTCCTTTCCTTCTGTAAATAAAGCTGTGAAGATTTTAAATGTTTCTGATATTTTCGTTCAAGGCGAATTAGATTTGGGGGGGAGGGGGTGTTTCTTGGGGCCAGTTGTCAGGTGAGATTCTTGTCGTGAATGTTTGTTATAGAGATTATTATTATTATTATTATTATTATTATTATTATTATTATTATTATTATTATTATTATCATCCAAACGGAACGAATAATTAGGAGAACAGCATAAAATAACAGTAAAGAACAAATAAATATAAAGAAAAACCAGAAACGCATCAATAAAAAGCAAAAAACATAACAAGAATGGCCAAGCATGGAGTGTTTGCAAGCACTATCGAAACAATTCGACAGTAAGTGACACAAGCAATGCAAGCAGTCAAATAAAAATATGTGAATAAAAAACAAAACAAGACAATACAAGGCCGAGTCAGCGGAGCAGAATGGTGCCTGCTTGCAAGCAATATTTAGATCTTTCTAAAATTGATAGAGGCAGGGAGTGGCAAGCCAGACCTTGTTTTGGCTACCCAGATGACCTCGTCCAGCGCATTTATTTAATTTATTTGCTTGCGTGAAGAGTTTTAATGTCGTTTGTTTGTTTTTATGATTGTAGTTATGCTTAATAATAATAATAGTAATAATAATAATAATAATAATAATAATAATGATAATAATAATAGTGTACCCAGCCAGGGGTCGATATTCGGTTCGAACTTCGGGATATACCGTACATACTTAATTCCGTCTTCTATATCCTACTTAATTCCGTCTTCGATAGACTACTTAATTCCATCTTCTATATCCTACTTAATTCCGTCTTCCATATCCTACTTAATTCCGTCTTCTATATCTTAATTAATTCCATCTTCTATATCTTAATTAATTCCATCTTCTATATCCTACTTAATTCCGTCTTCTATATCTTAATTAATTCCATCTATATCCTACTTAATTCCGTCTTCTATATCTTAATTAATTCCATCTTCTATATCCTACTTAATTCCGTCTTCTATATCTTAATTAATTCCATCTTCTATATCCTACTTAATTCCGTCTTCTATATCTTAATTAATTCCATCTATATCCTACTTAATTCCGTCTTCTATATCTTAATTAATTCCATCTTCTATATCCTACTTAATTCCGTCTTCTATATCTTAATTAATTCCATCTTCTATATCCTACTTAATTCCATCTTCTATATCCTACGTAATTCCATCTTCTGTATCCTACTTATATATCCTAATAAATTCCATCTTCTCTATCCTACGTAATTCCATCTTCTATATCCTACTTAATTCCATCTTCTATATCCTAATTAATTCCATCTGCTCTATCCTACTTAATTCCATCTTCTATATCCTAATTAATTCCATCTGCTCTATCCTATTTAATTCCATCTTCTATATCCTAATTAATTCTATCTGCTCTATCCTGCTTAAGTCCATCTTCTATATCCTAATCAGCTCCACCTTCTATATTCTACTTAATTCCAACCTCTGTATCCTAATTAATTAAATTTTTTATATCCTACTTAATTCCATCTTCTATATCTTAATTAATTCCATCTCCTATATCTTAATTAATTCCATCTTCTATATCTTAATTTCATCTTCTATATCCTACTTAATTACACCTATATCCTAATTAATTCCATCTTCTCGATCCTACGTAGTTCCATCTTCTATATCTTATTTAATTCAATCTTCTATATCCTACTTAATTCCACCTTCCATATCCTAATTAATTCCATTTTCTATATCCTACTTAGTTCCATCTTCTATATCTTAATTAATTCCATCTTCTACAGTATATCCCAATTAGTTCCACCTTCTATATTCTACTTAATTCCAAATTCTATATCCTAATTAATTCCATTTTCTGTATCCTACTTAGTTCTATCTTCTATATCTTATTTAATTCCATCTTCTATATCCTACTTAATTCCATCTCCTATTTCCTACTTAATCGCTTTATTTAAATCATCATTTTTACCATTCTAATTTTCTCTCGAATATTGTTCCATAATTAAAAAGACGTTATTAAAAATTCTTCGTTTTTCTGTCCGCCCTGAGATCCTAAAAACTGCTGAGGCTAGAGGGCTGCAAATTGGTATGTTGATCATCCACCCTCCAGTCATCAAACACACCAAATTGCAGCCCTCTAGCCTCCTCAGTAGTTTTCACTTTATTTAGGGTTAAAGTTAGCCATGATCGTGCTTCTGGCAACGATATAAGATAGACTACCACCGGGCCGTGGTTAAACTTTCATGGGCCGGGGCTCATACAGCATTATACCGAGACCACCGAGTTGTGTAAGTGTCACATAAGATGAATGTGTTTATGAAAATGTCAATCTCTTGGGATTCCCGAAAATTGGTAATCTTTTGATTCGTGAGAACTCTCTCACGAAAATATCATTCTCTCCTTATTAAATTTGTCTCTAAAGTTTTTTTCTTTCATTCTAAAAATCACAGACTTTCCATTGTAGTGATTTCTCTTACAAGAACATTTTTCATTTCTTTTCGTTACAAAATAAAAGTCCACAGTAGTATGCATGTAGTATATTACTATATACAGGAATTTAAGATCACTAGAAAGTAATAATAATAATAATAATAATAATAATAATAATAATAATAATAATAATATTTGTTTTTGTTATATTGCTTTTGAAATTCACCCACTCACTCACGATGAGAATTACTCAGTCATACTTGATAGATTTCTTGTCAAAACTTTATTGCTTTTTGAGAAAAATCTTTCGAAAATCGCCATTCTTTCAATCATATTTTATTATGAAAGAAAACTTCGTTCTGTAATTGTGCGTTGTTTTACATTTTCAGAAATTTTAAATTTGAAATTTGTCTTAATAGCTTCTAATAGCTTTCAAAACAAACAGCCTTTGTTAATAGCTTTTAAATCAGTGTCTCAACTAATAATAGCTTCCAAAACAAACATCCTTTGTTTATAGCTTTCAAATCAGTGTCTCGACTAATAATAACTTTCAGAACAAACAGCCTTTGTAAATAGCTTTCAAATGAGTGTCTCAACTAATAATAGCTTTCAAAACAAATAGCCTTTGTTAATAGCGTTCAAATCAGTGTCTCAACTAATAATAGCTTTCAAAACAAACAGCCTTTGTTAATAGCTTTCAAATCAGTGTCTCAACTAATAATAGCTTTCAAAACAAACAGCCTTTTTTAATAGCTTCAAAATCAATGTCTCAGCTAGTAGCTTTCAAATGAAACGCCCCTCAAAACAATATCTGTCAACCCTTAATTATTAACTTTAAAAGAAATTTTGAAAATAGATTTATTGCTTTCAAATGGAATATATTTCTGATATTTTTATCAAAAATTTCAAATCTCAATTCTGGTTGTTTTTAATTATATTATAATCTGTAAAATCAGTTGCTTTCAATCATCAATATTCTTTCGCATATTCTCTATCAATATTCTTTCGCACATATTCTTTATCCATACTCTTTCCCCCATATTCTTTATCAGCACTCTTCCAACTCAAACACCAACTTGACAGACTTGGATTGACATGGACCTATGATGGCTACTCGTTGACCTTAATCAAACCCCGACTAGATTTTCCTGCTGCAACTCTCTCTCTCTCTCTCTCTCTCTCTCTCTCTCTCTCTCTCTCTCTCTCTCTCTCTCTCTCTCTCTCTCTCTTTAAACAGACAAATGAGTCACTGGGAAAAGAACGGGCTTTTCTGTGAAAGAGAGAGAGAGAGAGTTAGTTTTATTTTATTTTTTTATACGAATTTCTGGGGGATCAATTACATTGTTAGTTATCTATGTGAAAGTGGGTATTTATTTCATATGCATTACTTTGTCAGCATATATATATTTGCCTGTAATATCACATTATGATGCTTACGATGTCAATAAGATATATACGCACATATGTCTATCTATCTATCTATTTATCTATTTATATATATAATGGATATATTATATACGTATATTACATACATTACATATATTACCTGTTAAGCATCTTGTGATTTTGGTCGAGACAGGATCAAAGACCTGTTATGAGAAAAGAAACAGATTTAGCAAAAAGTGGCGTACTTTAAATACTTTAAAATAAAATTCAATAAAAACTGCCCCTTTA
The DNA here is from genome assembly GCF_040412425.1 of Macrobrachium rosenbergii. NCBI lineage: Eukaryota > Metazoa > Arthropoda > Malacostraca > Decapoda > Palaemonidae > Macrobrachium > Macrobrachium rosenbergii. Next base: position 5,281,336 of record NC_089774.1, on the reverse strand, counting down.
ATTAAAATATGAAAACAGTACCAATAAAAATAAATAAAGCCAGTGACTATTCCCCCAGAGTTTTAAATCTCCCCAGGTGTAAACGATATGAAATTGTGGCATTTTCTCCGGTCCTCTGCTAAGAACCAGTTCTTGCGTGGAGTACTCGAGTTTAATTTGCAGTGTTGCAATGTTGCAAATGCCCACAGGAGTTGCTGGGGCAGCCCAGAAGACTGGGCACGTGTTCGTCAAATGTACCCAGAGAGCGAGATTCTTCTTGACGTAGTTCTTATTCATAAGATCCATTTGGGTGTTGAAACTTTCTTGGAAAACATGTTTTGTTTTCTTTCAAGGCCTCTCTCTCTCTCTCTCTCTCTCTCTCTCTCTCTCTCTCTCTCTCTCTCTCTCTCTCTCTCTCTCTCTCTCTCTCTCTACTTTTTTACCTTGAGGAAAACTACATGTGATGGATTCAGCAATACTGTCTCTATGTTTCAACCATGGCAAAATAAAATTAGTTCTTTTATGTTTTCAAAAAATTTCAAGCACACACACAGACTTATCTGCCTTCCCACAGACAGCCTCAAGCATACGCTCACAGAAAACTCTGTTGCATGCCAGTGTGTATGTCATTTAATTGCTAGGTATAATTACACTTGCATATATTGCGTGCGAGAGTGATTTGCGGTGTCATGCGTACTAGCTTTTGAGAGAAATTACTGTGAAAGTAAATTTGAATCTGATAACAGGAAGGCATATATACATTATGTATAAATATATATTTATGTGTGTGTTGTGTGGTTGCAACATAAATATATATGTGTGTGTGTATGTGTGTTGTGTGGTTGTAACTCACAGTAACTTTGATGTCAAGTTCAAATCTGTCTTAAAACAATTTATCCTTTTATCAATTATTGACAGGTATATTACCATTTATATATATATATATATATATATATATATATATATATATATATATATATATATATATATATACATATATATACATATATATATATATATATATATATATATATATATATAATATAATCACAAGAAAAAGTTATAAACGTGTCATAATTCTGTACTGGAATGCCAAATTGCTCTCTATAAAAGTAGTCTCTGATTTTTAAAAATTTAGAGCCTCTTCTCTCCAAGTCTAAATCTACATGAGGGTTCAAAAAGTATTCTCTCATGTTCTGCAAATCACTTGAAAAGTTACTTATGATGTAATATTCACTGACACAGGCGAGAGCGTCCTTCTAGAAAGTGGTTGAAGCTGACACAAATAGATGTTATTTGTCACTTATTTTTAATGAACACCATCTTCTCTGGAAGCTTGAATTTTGAGTCAGTGGCGTATTTTGTGGGCTTGTTCCTTATGAATAGGGTTCGTCTTATGAATAATAATAATAATAATAATAATATTCAGTGGAAGCTTGCTAAACAAATTCGTTCCTTCAGCTCTTTATAAATCCATAATATTTTTTGAGTTAGTATCTTTATGTTCGTTAAGCTCTTACTAAAATATTAATCGAAAATATTAAGATAAGAGAGAATTTGAATCTTTATAAGGTGAAGATCAATATCTAGTATTTTTTAACTCGATTTTGATTTTTCTCATGAACAGACATAGTTTGATTGACAGACATTATATAAACAATGCTAATTACTGTCTTCGGCGCAATCGAGTTTTCTGTACAGCGTATAATCATCACGGCCACCGAAAATAGATCTTTCTTTCGGTGGTCTCGGTATAATGCTGTGTGAACCGCGGCCTGTGAATCTTTCAACCACGGACCGGTGGTGGCCTGTCCTGTATCGTTGCCAGACGCACGAGTATGGCTAACTTTAAATAAAATAAAAACTACTGGGGCTAGATGGCTGCAATTTGGTGTTTTGATGGTTAAAGTGCGGACAGAAAAAAGTGCGGACAGAAAAAAGTGCGGACAGAAAAAAGTGTGGACAGAAAAAAAAAGTGTGGACAAAAAAGTGCGGACAGCAAAGAAAAAAGTGTGGACAAAAAGTGCGGACAAAAAGTGCAGAAAAAAGTGCGGACAGAAAAAGTGCTGACAGAAAAAGCGGGGACAGAAAAAGCGTGGACGAACAGAAAAAGGATAGAAAAGTGCGACAGAAAAAGTGCGGACAGAAAAAGTGCGGAACAGAAAAAGTGCGGACAGAAAAAGTGTGGACATTAAAAAAAAGTGCGGACAGCATAAAAAAAGTGCAGACGGACAGAATAAAGTGCTGAACAGACAAAGCCGGCACAATAGTTTTCTCCTACAGACAACTAAAAATTCGAAATCAATCAAACATGGACCATTTAACAAGATGAAATGAGATCCCAAATATTTAGAAAACCAGAAAAAAAAAAATTATATTCTAATCATGTGACATCCTGAACGAATGTCGATGTGAGTACAATAAATACAGTATGATGGAATCATGTATTTAAATAAATAGATAAATAAATACTCTTTAAGTAAACTATACATGAACTCTTATAAACTAATGAATTTATAATTACGGTGGGTCTAGCGATACCCTTGAAAAATAAGTCTGTATGAAGCCAATAGACAGCCTCTCTAATAGACAGCCTCTCAGTATCGAGGTCGCTTTCTATTCATTCCTGCCTGTCTATTCTGCTTCTGATGTAATGGTCGGAAATCCCTAATTATCAATGGCGGAGTGCCGGGTCGTTATATTCAAATGATGTGTCAGAATCGGCCTAGAAATCATGGTACCTTTACCGGTAAAATTGTCTGTGAAAAGGGAGGGAGTTTGATGCGCTAGTACTGTAATATGATTAGTTATTAATATAATCTGTCGACCACACAATATAGAAATGGGTGTATGTGATACTTTGATCCCCAAGGGGCTACTAGTACTGAACACGGCGTCCCATTGAGCTTCCGCCATGTTTAATACTAGATCCTCGGAGGTGACGCGTAGATAGTAAGCCAAAATGGCACCAGTTAGTGTTTCCTGTTGCTGGTTTGAATGAAGGGAGTTCAGTGCCTGTTTCTCTTGTTTGTTAAAGGCATTTGAACAAAGGGGCGGGAATTGGAAAGGTAAACGCCTTGAGCATTAGGGCAAGAGTGGTATTTAAAGATGACGAGGTCCCCAAGGGCCAGTGACTAGCACCCACCAAGCAAATCTTGGACACAGCTCCTGATTTTCTGCAGGGGAGGGAATTGGAAAGGTAAACGCCTTGAGCATTAGGGCAAGAGTGGTATGTAAACATGACGAGGTCCCCAAGGGCCAGTGACTAGCACCCACCAAGCAAATGTTGGACGCAGATCTTGGTCAATACCACAAGAGACTCTGAATGTTTTGTTCCTGAGTCAGGTCGTTTTGTGTCGTGAATTAATAATGTTTTCCTGACTGTTAAGCGGGCCTTATGCCCAGCAATTTAGACTCTTGTGTATAGTCGTGTTTCGTAACAGCTCTGACGTCAGTTATGACCTTGAGAAAGCGGAAATGCCTTAATAATTCACTGCAGTGATTCTTATACAAATAGTCCATCGTCACTGTACTTTATCGTCACTGTACTTTTTAGGAATGATTTGCCCATTCTTCGTCGATTTGAGAATGATGATTATAGTTGATCTGAACACAATCTAAATACATTCATTTTCTGTACTTAATGACTGTAACAGAATCGGAAAGCTCAATAATTGTTGGTAGAGGAAAGAAGATAAAAAAAAAACACAATAGTGATATCATTATCTCTCTGTGGATACTGAGTGTAGAACAGGGTTTAATATTTCCTGAAGAGGAAGTATGAAAGTGGTTTCTATGGCATTGTATGCTACAAAATTTGCAATGGTAATTGTCTAATTACCTATTATTATTATTATTATTATTATTATTATTATTATTATTATTATTATTATTATTATTATTATTATTATTATTATTATCTTGACTCCAAAGACATCATTTTGCTTCTGTGGCAAATTCACTGCTAAGCACAGGAACAGGTTGAGCTCAGGCATCAAGGAACAATAAAATACCTTTTTGAACCACACTTCTCTGAGTGGATATCTCGCTCAGTCACTGCATTTTCAGTACTGCAGCTGACAAACTGACCAGCTAAGACGTTGTGTCAGTTAGGAAGTGAGATATGGTGATGACTGTAAATAAGTGTGACATTAATGGTAGCCCTACTCTTACCATGGAAATGAATCTGGCGCAGTCTGGAATCACACCTTGATGTAGCCAAAGAATGACCAGAATTTGGTGAAGTGATCAGTCTTAGTTTGACAGATGATGATTATAAGTAAATGAGCTAATTCAACATATGACAACATATGAAAGAAACATAATTTACCGACTGGCTGAGAGAAATGAAAGATTAAGAATGAAATGACATGTTACAATAAAACAGTATAAATTCTTTGTTAGTTGATGATTGGGTCCTGTTAACTAATGCTAAGAAAAAATGTAAGCTACTTAACATGCTTTGAGACTCAACAGTTCTGCAAGGCTATATAATTTCTACTGACGTTTGTCAACTGAGCCACTTATTGACAAAAGTTTTTGCTCAAGGCACTACAGAGCCCCTAACTTGATGGATAATGGCCTTATTGCCTAAAACCATCATTATAAAAGTAGGTTGTGTAGGTCCTCACAGTTTTAATTTATTTTTGTTTGGCAAAAAATGTTCCAGTTGACTGGAAATGATACATTGCTATGGTGTAAGTGTAGATTACAGCATATGTAGATTACACCATATGTCAGGATGTTATTCCACCCCACCTTTCCAAAATTGTCTGCCTCAAAAGGTCCATTCCAAATAAGCAACAAAATACTAACACAAACATGAGAGAAAGCCCTGCGCGACCTCTCAGTACTGCGGACCGATGCACACTGCGTTTTGTGTGGTCCTGGAGCCAGTTTGAGCCTGCCAATCTGTGGTCACAATTCCCCCCTGGTTGAGAACCACTGAGTTATGAACTTACTTCTTGTGTCTATGCTTCCTCATTCAACTCATTATTCTCATTCTGCTGACTTTCAGCCCTTTTATTTTGCTAAAGGAACCTTGATGCCTCATTAACCATCTTCAGAAGCCCTTTCCTACCCTTGGCAGTAAGGTAAAGGAACGGTCTATCTGACTGTCATGAATGTTGACACTTGGAAATATACAGATAGGGGTCATGCTAAAATGCTTTGATGTCCCAAGATATGTTTCACACATTTTCCTATACTTCGATTTTTATGCATATTTTTTTTAATATGATTTAGGAAATTTGATTTGTGTATGCTTGGCTGATGAAGTTACCGATAAGAGGTGGAAATAGTTGACAATCATTATATTTATTACGGGAATATTCTCTATGAAATATCTATTTTAAGAGACGCAAAAAGTACTATTTTCATTGTAATGTTTAGCACAACATTATGCTACTTTGAACACGTCCTCGACAGCACATATGACCTCTCACTAAGCGAGGTCACGTGACGAAACGGCAAAAAGATTTAACCTATCAAAACGAACAAGACATTTAAAAGGTATATTGTCATAGGCGCGGAAAGTGTCCCATATAACCATTGTTTGCTAACTTTGGGTTGGGTCGTTACCTGTGAACTGTTACCTCACACGGTCTTGGGTTTGGGTTTCACTCCAGTGAAACCCAATAAGCCTCTTTTGATCCAAGCATTGAGTTAGGTACCTGGAGGGTAGTTGGCTGTGGTAGGTCGCATCTAGGGTAGAAATAGAATCTTGCTGAGGGTAAATTGGCTTACACATTTTATATATATGTATATATGTGTGTATAGTATATATATGTATGTATGTATGTATGTATGTATATTTATTTATATATATATATGTATATACAGTATATAATTATGTATATATACCTGTATATCTATACACTATACACTTATAGTTAGGTAAATCCTTCCTTATGACAGATAATATACAGTAGAAAAACGAGAGAGAGAGAGAGAGAGAGAGAGAGAGAGAGAGAGAGAGAGAGAGAAACGATGTCTCTTATTGTCATCGCCAATTTATGTAACAACAGAGTCTTCTATCCACGACATCTTTGTTAGTGGTCCCTGTGGTTAGTTAGTTTGTTTGTTTGTTCGTTTGTTGGTCTCTTTGTCGTTTGTCTGGGATTGTTAGTCAGTTTTTTTGAAGGGAGTTGGGAAAAAAAGGTTTCTCTGGCGGATAAGTGTAATCGTGTGACTTTGGTCGTGAATGCTACAGTTGTCAATTTGTTTGAATATCTTGGGGGATGTAATGAAGTTGTTTATATATATATTATATATATATATATATATATATATATATATATATATATATATATATATATATATATATATATATATATATATATATATATATATATATATATATATATTGTATATATATATTTATATGATACATAATATATATATATTTGTAGAGTGCATTTAGATGATACAAAATGTATTTTCTCTTCTCTCTCTCTCTCTCTCTCTCTCTCTCTCTCTCTCTCTCTCTCTCTCTCTCTCTTATATGTCATAAAGAATGCTTATCTTTTATGAAGACAAGTCCAGTGTATAATGACATGAGAAGGCTTCTTTGTATCCAAAACACTGACTTAATAAAAGGAGGTTTTTTCTCATCATTAGAATTATGATGAAGGTAAATGCTTCCATTGTACATCTTTTCTCAATTACCTCGATTGGGCTGAATTTGAAGGAGCCTTGGCGGAGGTTTGCTTACAGCCTCTGATGTCCTTTTCTCGTTATGTGTCATTATGCCCAAGATCTCATGTAGTGGTTCATTGCTGACAGTGCGCCTGGCGTGGCATACTCTAAGCTTTACTGAAGACCTTTTGCTGAATCCGTTTTCTTTTTTAATATCTCAGCTTTGCTGTCCAACTCCTTTAACTATACCTCTGTCAGATATTGACCTCTGTAGTAAGAGACCTAAAGAATTATTTATGGCGTGACCTCAGGTCAAAGTTGAAATCAGCAGGTGTGAAAGTCACGTGACTCCAGAGTTAAAATATAATTCATTTATTCACGTAAAGGTAAAGTCTAGGTTCTTCTGCCGTATAGGAACCAGAAAATATAATTTTAAAATTATTTTTACAGATTAATTTTGAAAAGTTTGTGAACAGTGACCGTTATTTGGTATATTATTTCAATATAAATATTTTATACTGGAAATATCACGTGACCAAACTTAAACTAAAGGGAAATATAATTCATATGTTTATATAAAGTCAAAGATTATATTTTTTCTCATATAGGAAAAGAAAAATTTTTGAAAATCAATTTTTATAATGAATAATTATTTTGTGATTTCAATAGAAAATTTTGCAAGTAATTTAGCCATTAAATGGTGCTTGAATAGCAAAAGAATGTCCACATCGAATATTATATTAATGGTGTGCATGCAACTCATTTATTAAGCAGGATCGAATGCTTGTTATTGTCCATCTACCAAACCAGTGACCATCACTATAACAGATATTACTAATAAATAAAAATAAAATCCTTTGTAACAAGTCACAACAAAAGAAACACAATCTTAAATAAAACATTACTAATAAATAAACATGAATTTTTTGGTAAAAATTTGTTACAAAAGAAACAAATACAAAATTTTACTACACAAAAAAAAAAAAAAATAAAACCCACTGTTCTTCTCTCTCAGGGGTACTTATTGTGATGCCAACTCGAGAGGCGGGGTTGTGGGGGGAGGGTAGTTTTTTTTAAGTCCAGTGCCCAATGCGTAATGCCCTAGAATCAAGAGCCCTTGTGGTAACAGGGGCATTATTAAGAAAGGATAGGAATTACAAAACAGAACATTTTGGCGTCGCTTTGTTTATTTATTTCTATATTTATTTGTTTCTTTATTTCCTATCTGTGAATAGTTAGATAGAGATATAGATAGATTATAGTATTTTTATTCAGAGTACACATGACTTTGTTACGGACGTGCTATTCTCTCTCTCTCTCTCTCTCTCTCTCTCTCTCTCTCTCTCTCACGTTGTAGAACAATCAAAGAAAATTGCTACCTGCAATAGCATTGTTCTCAGAATAAAATGGTTTTTATAAACCGTTTCTAGCGGTTTATTGCTGTCATTTTCTGTATCCACTGAGTATCACCTGTATCTAAGTAAACTTGGTAAGAAGTCAGGTAAATTTCAACTGAGGAAGTTCAACAGATAGAAGGGTTGATAGGTGAAGAGTAGTGTTAGTTTACGTCAGAAATTTGTGTCCCAAAAAACTCCGTAGGGGGCGCTAGTGCCGTCAGTAAAGTAGGCATTACTTAAGGTTCTTTGCGGCGTGCCTTCGGTCCCTAGCTGCAACCCCTTTCGTTCCTTTTACTGTACCTCCTTTCATATTCCCTTTCTTTCCACCCTCTCCTTGTGCAATTGCAAAAGGTTTTCCTCCTGTTACACCTTTCAAACCCTGTACTCTCAATTTCCGTTTCAGCGCTGAATGACCTCATGGGTCCTTGGCCTAAATTCTATATTCAATTCAATTCACGTATCCCAAAAAGTGGACCATTCTTTTGTGCCCATTTTGTACTATTTGATTCATTGCATCCCATCTTTTGTATCCCATTTGTATCCATGTCACAGCAGTCAATTGCTGTGGGACTATTTTCCCTGTAAAACTAACTAAAGTTTTTAAGTTAATTCTCTAGAGGTGAGATTTCCTTTTGAACAATATCAATATTTTTACCTTATTTCCAGACATATTTTCTTGGCATTGTGAAAGAGATTATAAGTATAATATACAGGTGGCTGCTGTCACTTCAAGTAATGTGGTTTTGGTACATCAGAAATTATACAAAAATAATATTTGTAATGATTAGGGAATATGTTTCAAGCTGGTTTTTGTAATGAGAGATAGAGATAGGTTGTTCTGGTTGTTAAATGTGTGTTATTCAGTTGTTTAAATGAATATTTTAAACAGATATTTTTTATTTTAAGTTTGCAGAATGAGATCTTTTTCAAGACAGATAATTCAGTGAGAGAGAGAGAGAGAGAGAGAGAGAGAGAGAGAGAGAGAGAGAGAGAGAGAGAGAGAGAACATTTAATAAACCACAAAACATGAGAACAGGAAACCTGAATCACTAACGAGACAAAAACACAGACTCTTACGTACAAGATCTGTCGAAATTAGAAGTGAAAAGAACACTTAAAAATCTTGTTCTGGATAACATGGGCACGCCTTTGGGGCAGCTTTTGGGGGTAGGGGGTTGGCATTGTGGTTCTAACTATTTGGGGGGGAGATATGCTTACGTAGATAACGGATATTCGGAGACAATGACGTCAAATCTCTCTCTCCCTCCTTTAACAACTTCCGTCCCTTGTGTACTGACAGATTGAAGTTCCCAGAATTGTCTCTGGGCGCTTGTTGTTCCTTGGTGACTTTTGCGAGCAGAAACCAACGCTTTCTGTACAGCCAAACGTTGGCAGTCGAAACGTTTGATCAGAGCAGAGGCGTGTAAATGTTTTCTATTATTATTATTATTATTATTATTATTATTATTAATCAGACCTTATTCGTGTGGACCAAGCCCAGCAAAGGGACCACTGACTTGAAATACAAGCTTCCATAGAATTTGGAGTTCATCAGGAAGAATTAAGGGGAGGTAACGGAAAATACAGAAGAGATCTCACTTATTAAAAAAAAAAAATAAATCAATAAATTGATAGACATAAAAAAAATGTATTAAAATGCAAGCCGAATAGTATTAGGGTATATTGCATTGTATCTGACCTTGAACTTACCCATATAAAAATAGAAAACATTTTTGCTCATTTTTCAACAGGAAAAGTTTTGCTGTTGACAGATCAGACTTACTTATTGATCGGTTCAATTCTATCTCGTGTGATCACTTGCCGCTCGCATTAGACCGTCAATGCCTGCTGCAAGCTTCAGTAATAATTTTCTTTCTGGCCTGATTGAAGATAAGTAGACACGCTCTCAGAATTCAGCGTCAGAATGAAACTAGCCCCAGCCGTTCAGTGGCTAAATAGGAAACAAAAGTTTTAATGCAATTCTTCTTACACTTTTATTGACGAATGTTAAATCTTCAAGGAAGATTTATGGCAGAAGTTTTGACAGAATAGAAATGGTGTTTGGCCCTTTAAAAACCCAGAATCCACAATGAAAAGTAAGACAAAACGGTCATGAGTAATATGAGATTATGATTTGGCGAAACAAGTCTCTCTCTCTCTCTCTCTCTCTCTCTCTCTCTCTCTCTCTCTCTCTCTCTCTCTCTCTCTCTCCAACTGAATTGTCTGTCTTTAAAACGATCTCCTTTTGCAAATTGAAAATAGGAAATTCTATATCTTTTTAAGATATTCATTTTAAAATCATTCTCTCTCTCTCTCTCTCTCTCTCTCTCTCTCTCTCTCTCTCTCTCTCTCTCTCTCTCTCTCTCTCTCTCTCTCTCAACTGAGTGGTCTGTCTTCAAAAAGACCTCCTTATGCAAAATTAAAATAATAATTTCTACTTTTTAAGATATCCGTTTTAAAATAATCTCTCTCTCTCTCTCTCTCTCTCTCTCTCTCTCTCTCTCTCTCTCTCTCTCTCTCTCTCTCTCTCTCTCTCTCTCTCTCTCTGTGCTATAAAGGTTCTTTAATAAGAAAAAAATATTCAGATTTGAAGAATATTTTAGCTGGAATTTTATCAGCACCAAATTTCCCCCACTTTCAAGAAAATAAACTTAGGAACCCACCTTGTAATTACCAGTTGCTCTTTCCAAGATGGCGCCTGGCTAGTTCTCAGTAGTGGCGAAGAAGTTAGGCTATTCAACATGAATATCAAGTCTTTCAAATCTTCCAGAGATTTTTTTTTTTATTAATGAAAGCTGGGAATTGGAGGGAGGATAAGTCAGGGGAGTTGGACAGCAAAGCCGGAAGAGAAAGAAGGAAAGGATGATAAACATAAGACAGAAATTGAATAGGCCTATTAACAGGTACCATCTACAGTGTGCCGTCCAAAGCACACTGTAAGTGGTACCAACTTAAAAGGGTTCTGAATTCTTTATCTTATATATATATATATATATATATATATATATATATATATATATATATATATATATATTGGAGCCAATAGGCACTTGAGCACACGTGTCTCACAGAAATAAATCTCTGGCTCGCATCGGGATCGAACCCAGGAGCGGTCAGCTATAGCTAGTAGCGCCCTCGCCTCACTATCATCTGAAAGGCCTGGGTTCGATCTTGATGTGACCCCGAAAATAAACAAATAAATAAATAAACAATAAACAATAAATAATATATATATATATATATATATATATATATATATATTCACAAAAGCAAAACAATAAACAATAAAAACACAGATTATCATCACGTCATCACTCATTCTAATATGTCGTCTCACACGTCAAGAAATCCTTCACTTTATCTACAAATACATTCGAGATCTTCTAGCTAACGGGAGGTGGGCCTTGGGGGGGCGGGGGTGTGGGTGGGCGGGGTCATCTAGAAGTAAGTGGGTTCACTAGCCCGGGCTAACGGTTTCCTAAAACTCGTTTTTGGCAGCGGTGGTGGTTGGCGCGCATGCGCGTTTTACGTACGGACGTAAGGGAGGTCTTTTCGTTGCGATGTATGAATCTTTTCGTTTGATATAAGATGGTTTGTGGATGTATGTATACAGTTATAAGGTAAATGAGGCTGTGTATGTATATTTTATACGCATATGTATACAGATTAATACACAGTCAAGATATGTAAGTTATATACCTACAGTAGAATACATGCATTGCTTGAATACGTTAAATGAGGCCATGTATGTATATTTTATACGTATATGTATACAGATACGTATACACAGTCAAGATATGTAGGTTATGCCTACAATACAGTACATAAATTTTGATTTGTAAATACAACATTACTGTAACTGTAAAATAATTATATATATATATATATATATATATATATATATATATATATATATATATATATATATATATATATACTATACTATATATATTACACTTTACCACTAGAATTAGATTTTTTTCAAGAAGTTCAACCCTTCTTTTTTGTTCGTCAGGAAGTACCTTCCTTCCGGTTCCAAAAACCTAGACGGTACCCCCTTTTTTTTGGGGGGGGGCGCTGGCGGGAGGCTCGGAATGGTATATGCAGTATATATATATAAGGTTGCTAGACCCACTGCTTTTCCTTTTATTTATTTTTTCTAAATCCTAGAAGACTTGTGTTCCCATTTATAGCTAAATGGGATATACAGTTGTACACACACACACACACACACACACACACGTATATGTGTGTGTGTGGCTTGCGTATATCGTGTGCATTAAAAATCCAAATAAAAGCTAAGAAATGTGAATTTAATAAACCACAAAATTTCGACCAACCCACATTACCCCTTGTCTCTGTAACAACCTAGAGAAAGCACTACACAAGCAGTATTTAAATGGGCAAACTAAAGAAAGCACTAAACAAGCAGTATTTAATTGGGCAAAGAAGCAGTCCGGTTCAAACTGGTTTGGGAAGTCAGGACCGCAATGCACCCCGGTGATATAATCTCTTGCAAAGTTGCCCCGTTGTGCTTTCTCCTAGCTGAGTTCTCCGTTGTTGGTGTGATGGATGAATCGCAGGCAACGCCTTGACTTGGTTTTTGTCGTAATTCTGAAGGAGCCATGATTGGGAACACGGAAGAAGGGACGAGGATGGATAGAGTTGGCCCCCACCCAGAATTATTGAATGGTAGGTCACTGCTTATAAGGACATATTGGTTTTTTGTCAAGGTGCCAAGTTGTCACGCTTGGTAGTACCAATTTTTTTTATTTTCTGTTAAACTGAGAAATAGTCTTTGTAGTACTACACACACACACACCAACATATTATATACGTATTCTCTATGTAATTCTTATAACCACAATGCCTTCTTAATGCCACTACAAAACCTGGGGTCTAAAAGACAAGAATCTGAAGAAATTCTCAGGCATTGCAGTGACAAGCATATCCAAAAAGCGTAAAGAATTCGAGAATTTAAGAGGGCACTGTATTTTTAACAATTACATAAGTATTTGGTAAAAAGCAACTAGTAGATTTAGCACGCGTATTGTATATTTTATTGGTTCCCTTGTAATTAAGTATGCGTCACCTGACATTCAGATATCTGTAATTCCTCTCTTCGTATCATATTGGCATTCTGTTCAGTGCAGGCTTGCTTTGCAAGTCATTAACCCATTTGTAGGTTTGCTCCAAATCAGTCTTTGTGCATTCTGAATATAAATGAATGACTGCGACAGAAAGCATGGCTTATATTGCTAGATTTGGCTGGCATTGTGTCATCACTAGTTCTCGGAAGGAAAAAGTCACCAAACTAAGAAGTACGTGGATTTATGAGTCACTAAACTGAGCAGTGCATAGATTTATGAGTCACCAAACTGAGCAGTGCATAGATTCATGGGTCACCAAACTAACCAGTACATAGACTCATGAATCACGAAACTAAGCAGTACATAAATTTATGGCTTCCGTAGAGCAAGTATATGACATTACTTGACGCCGTAAGACTCCAATATGATTAATCTTCTCAAACATTAAGAAAGCAATAATGTACAGATATAGAATGACTCATAGAAACCAAAAGTACATAAAAGTACCACGAACACATCTCGACGAACATCAGGCGCCAAGCAAAAGTCAAAAACATCCAAACGTCACCAAGAAACTCTTAAGAGTTCCTGCAACTCTTCAATATTTATGTTTGGAAGTCAACGCTATCATTAGCGTTCTTAGCCTTTCACTTTCGACCGAGTCCAGTTAACCGCTTCGGTTGCTTGGTTGAATACCGAATGTGGCGTCCCTGTTATGTGCCACATTTTTGTTCGTTTTCTGTAAAAGGAAACTATTGTGTTGGTTTTGTCTGTCCGTCCGCACTTTTTCTGTCCGCCCTCAGATCTTAAACACTACTGAGGCTAGAGGGCTGCAAATTGGTATGTTGATCATCCACCTTCCAATCATCAAACATACCAAATTGCAGCCCTCTAGACTTTGTAGTTTTTATTCTATTTAAGGTTAAAGTTAGCCATAATCATCCCTATGGCAACGATATAAGCCAGGCCACCACCAGGCCGTTGTTAAAGTTTCATGGGCCTTGGCTCATCCAGCATTATACCGAGACCACCGAAAGGTAGATCTATTTTCGGTGGCCTTGATTATACGATGTACAGAAAACTCGATTGCGACGAAGACACTTCGGCGCATTTTTTACTCGTTTATCATAACCTTTCATAGATCTGTCAATGAATCGATTTGAGAAATAACTGGAATGTGATAACTTTGAGATATAAAAGTAAGAAATCAAAGTCATGTTCATGACACGAAAGAACAAATTAATCAAGAGATTATTCTCTGACAAATGAATGGAAATCGAATTACGGGCAAACAGTGAGCTGTAAATGGGCCTGAAAAAAATTAAATAAATACTTTTTGCAGTTATTCAATAATTTATTTCCGTAAGGACCTCTCGCTAACAACCGAATTAATTTTATTTTAATTTAATCGCTTACAGTTAAAGTCTATACACAGCCTGAATGTAGAAAAATAGTACGAGTGTGAGCTGAAAGTGTAATGAATGTTATTAATCTTTTCAGGTGCATAGGACTAGTTCATGGTACAGTCCGGTACCTCTCGGACTCCATTGTAACCCATTTACGCACCAAATCCCTAGAATCTAGAATGATAATGATTAGAATATAATGAAAACTTACTTTCCCCACTTAGTTTCGAACCGGAGAAGACACAGGGGCTTAAACAGAGTCGATATAAGTCCCATATTCAGTTCATAACTCCGGAAGCTGTCTAGGCCTAGTGTGGTGTTTCTAGCATCAACCCCATCCATAAATATTGATGTGGATTAGCAAGATGTTTTGCTAATTTTAACCTAGATGTTGTCACGCCAGTTTTAGTAACCATAAATCAATCAATCAATGTTAATTCTAACGGTTAAATTGAAGACTGCTACGACAGCGCCTGCTGGTTCGGTAACTATCAGGTTACGTGGAAGATGGGCTCCGTGTTAAGTACCAAAAAAAAAAAAAAAGACGGCCAATAAAAAAAACACAAATAAAAAGGCATAAACATAAGCAAAAACATAAGTAAAAGGCGGTAAATGTTCCCGTCGCCTAATGGCGGGAACCAGGCCGCTTTATAGTCTTCAGTTTCATAATTTTAGATCCTACAGGTTAGGAGAACATTTAACTATTATATTAAACCCTTTGTGTATTTGTTTGTTTGTGTCATATACCACCTAACGAACAAAGTAGTATAATAGTAGTGGTAGTAGTAATGGGGTGTAGTACTAGTAGTCTATGCAACAACCCCTCCCTTTCCCCCGCCCCCTCCCCACCCGCCCGTTCTGCTTGAGAGACTCGGATCAAAGGAGCCCATCCGTCATATAAACGATTCTAATCTACTTCCTCATTGTATCCACTTTCTCTCCACCGTCAGCTTCTGTCTCCTGTTTTCTAGAGTCTCTCTCTCTCTCTCTCTCTCTCTCTCTCTCTCTCTCTCTCTCTCTCTCTCTCTCTCTCTCTCTCTCTCTCTCTCTCTCTCTCTCTCTCTCTCTCTCTCACGGGCTCCCCCTCCCCCTCCCGGGCTATTTACCTAGAGCAGGGAGGCAGTTATATTTGTGTATGTGTGCGCATGCGCTAGAGTACGTATTTAAATGCTGATACTATGTATGAATTTATGTATGCATACACATTCTTAACTGCATTCAAATGAAGAGACACAAGACTACTTTTGTTGAATAAAAAGTCTACAGTTTATGTATATATATATATATATATATATATATATATATATATATATATATATATATATGTATATATATATATATATATATATATATATATATATATATATCAATATATTTCATCAAAGAAAGTACTAATATATTTCATCAAAGTACTATCACGTTTGCTATGGAAGAAGTGTTAGGTAATTAGTAATTACCTTTCCTTCCATAAAATATTGCATGTTATAATGGTATTTCCTTATTAGGTATTTTGATGAAAAATACGTACAACTGGTTTAGGTCTTAATTCTTTCTTTTGAGTAACTCTTCAGAGACCCATTTAACTTTAACCACGTCCCGGTGGTGGCCTATCCCATATCCCAGAAGCACGATCGTGGCTAATTTTAACCTTCAATAAAATAAAAACTATTCAGTCTAGAGGGCTGCAATTTGGTATGTTTGATGATTGGAGGGTGGATGATCAACATACCAATTTGCAGCCCTCTAGCCTCAGTAGTTGTTGTGTCCAGAGTGTAATTATAGAGTTACTGTCAGATCTGTGCAGTGTCTGCTGAAATGACGTATCGATTCCCACAGAGTTGCAAGTCATAAAAAATATTCAGACTCACCGTAATAATTTCCTAATGCTCCCTCAAACCAACGATTTCCTTTCACTTCTTTTAGAACCTACTGACATCAAGGAACCGTCGTCTTCCTAGAACAGTCAAACTGAATTGACACCGCTACACTTTTTCTACCTGCCTATTACTCACCTCTCTCTCTTTTCATCTGCTTTTAAGTTTTCTGTAAAAGAAAACTATTGTGCCGGCTTTGTCTGTCCGTCCACACTTTTTCTGTCCACCCTCAATCTTAAAAACTACTGATTAGGCTAGAGGGCTGCAAATTGGTATGTTGATCATCCACCCTCCTATCATCAGATATACCAAATTGCAGCCCTCTAGCCTCAGTAGTTTTTATTTTATATAAGGTTAAAGTTAGACACAATCATGCTTCTGGCAACGATATAGGATATGCCACCACCAGGCCGTGGTTAAAGTGTCATGGGTCGCGGCTCATACAGCATTATACCAGGACCACCGAGTTTGCTCTCCAATTTTTGGTTTTTGCTTTAAACTGTTAATACTTTTTTGAGTTTGGTTTCGTAATTTTCTTAATATCTTTAGTCTCCTTCCATTTAGAATAAATCTTGTAGATGTTCTTCTGTCAATGGAGTGTGTAGTATCATGTTCTTATTTCAGTATAAACTTCTGGTTTCACAGATGCATTTGGTCTGTCAGTATCAGTTACCCTTATCCAATATGCCCAGGATTGACATGCCCCTTAGGTTGTAAGGAATCAGTGAGGCTCATGCATACTTTGCATATACATTAGACTTCTTCCCTAGGGTCCTGAATCATTTGTCATCTTGTGATACATTGCGTACTTGCTGTCTTGTTATTTATTCTGGGTCTGTAGTTTGGCTTCTGTGATATTCATTCCTGCCCTGTCTTGTAGTACAGTACGTATTTGTGATTCTGTACTGAACATGCAGTCCTAACTTAGATTGCGATTGATAGTTTTGACAATAGTTGTGCTGTATTTTGGTGTGATGTACTGTAACATGAATCCATATAGTACAGTAATTGCATTTTAAACTAGATGGGTTTTGGCCTAGAATTTGATTTTCAAGCTGAAAACTTGATGAGCTGAACATAATTCTTGCCATGTTTAATAACACTTTCTTATTCATCTTGCTGGGGCTGTCGTATATTTCACAATCTTGCATTCATACCTTCTTTAAAGAGAGCGTAGTGCTGTTTTTTATCTGTTACCTTCCTTGAGAGGTAATGCTAATGTATCATGCAAAATACTAGTATTCTGTTTCCTAATGTTACCCATGTTTTTAATGATCATGTAGGCTCCAGATCAATTTCTGATGATGGTTTCAACAAACCGTTCATTTTGTTTACTGCCTGAATGGGACCTCCTTTCCAAGATATTTGCATACTGTACATGTATTGGAATTACATTATCGCTCCAGAATGACTGATCAAAACGAAGACAAAACAAACTTAGAAAAAATAAGAATATATTTCCCAAATATAAATCACATTCTGTACACTTTGTAGCCACCTTCCTTAAATTGTCTTGTACACCAAGGACTATAGAGATGTAATGTATATAATTTTCGTGATATTTTGTGATGCAGATTTTGACTAACCCGTATAAAAGAAAATATTTCAATTACAAGTACCATCGCAGAAAGCACATCTTAAAGTTTCACATTTTATGGGAAACAGAAAATGATGAGTAGTTTTAGAACAAAATTCTGTACTATATATTCTGCTTATTACAATAACAAAATGTTCTATGAATTCTGTATAGGACACAAATGTTTAAGCATAGGTGACAATCACATTAGTTACTTTAGATGCTCATTTGGAAACTGCATACATACAGACATAACTGGAACCTGTTTCAGGAGATACTAACGTATTTTTGTCCTGAGATACATTATGGCTTTCTAACGATACACTGTATGTATCAAGACACTACAGAAGAAGCCTTTTCTTAAAACTAACTGCTACTAACATACAGAATTCAAAACTGCAAGTGTTACAGTACTGTAATTTCAAAGCTCTATGCTGTACCTATACTTCTTCCTCATTGTCAAAGAATATCTTAAAACCACATATCAAAACCCAAACTCCAGTTCTCCTTGGCACTCATTATATTAACTTACAGCAGGATCACTCTGTAAGACTTTATAATAAAACCAAACTTCTTACTTAAGTATGTTCCACACCTATGTTGTAAATTTAAATATGCAATAGCTCGGTATATTCTCTCCATTTTTTCACGTATCAGATGTCTGATTTGTGATGGTTTTGCAAATTAATGGCCTTACAGGCTTTTTCTCATTTGTAAAAATAATGATAACAGTACTTTGCATAGACTTGATAAAAATGATCATCAACAAACCATTCACAAAATTTTCTGTGACTTCAAACTCTGTGTTGTTGTTAACATAATACTAATTAAATTTACAATTTATATGAACAGTGACTAGCTATAAAAGTCTCTACTTACACCATAAAGGAGTAACTAGTTCCTCAATAACAACGTAAAGTTTTGTATCTGAAAATGAACACAAACACTGATATGTCTAAAATTCACTGCCATTTTTTAGTTACTCAAAAAAGAGTAAACAAAACAGTTCATATATGACAGTTACACTGGAAAATAGTGAGTTTCATAACACAGTTCAGTATTCCAAAATTTTAAAAATAATTTTCTTGTTCACTAAGTACAACCAACCTGTTATTTTACATATGACCTACAGATCGTAGTTGTGTATTAAGGGAAGCCAGTCATCAGCTGAAGAATGAAGCTTGTTAACCTTGCCCTCTTGATAACAGCCCTCACTAGAAGACTCCTCATTCACAATGTCACAAATATAATTATTATCAATACTGTTAAGTAGTCTAACCAGCCCACAGAGTTAAAATATTTCGATTCTCATAGACCTGGCCTGAAGGGTCTGTCATGGTCTGTCATGAACTGGTTTTGTAGAAAATTCTCCTCAGTTTATTCTATAGTTGACGACAGAAAAGATTATTATATTGTAAAATCAATATAAAGAGTATTATCGCAAAAAATCATTCAGTTTCTGGTTAAACTGGAAAATAATAGAGTAAAAAGGGTCCATAACACCATGAATACAATCAGTAGCTCTCTAAAGTTTTCTAATTAACCTAGAAAACAAAACAAAAAGCTCCATAACAATTGACAAATTTAAGTAATTTCTATATTCGCTGAAAACAAATGACTTTAAAACCTGCAACTCTGCTCTTCTAAGTCCAGGTCTGCATGCATACATGTGTTCGAACAATTTGCTTCTTATTATATAATTGCATAAATGCTGCTTATTGTTTAACTTAATAAATGCGATATCATTATATTCTTGCTCTCTGCCAGTCTTAAGACTGAGGCTTACTCAAACAGTGGTTCACTATTACACCATAACTTAAGTAACCTTAGAGATATCTAGGAAAAATTAATTAAAAAAATTACAACCACTGCATAAGCTAATGTCACTGGAATGTAGACAACACTGGATAATCATTAATCAAGTGGCAATAAAAAAATTGGTTTGTATCCTATACTGTATGAGATATCTTGAGTTGAATGGAATTATTCATGAATAATGCAGCAACATCCTCAAGCAACCAATAAAAAGACTCACAAAATAATATGTTTGCTAGGAAAAACTAGAAAGATGGCTAAAAAAAGACATGAGCTAGAAGATATAGTATCAGACAAGCAACACATCTAAGTAAAACGATGCCTGTTCACATTTAATACAGTACATTAAATGTATAAAGTAGACTGACCACTCATAAAACTAATTCTAACCCACCTCCTGGTCCTAAATCCAGGCCTATTAGGATTCATGATTAACTTGACTGCTTCCGTATTTCTTTTCAGGTGGACCTTTGTTAATGCATATGGTTTTAGATTAATGTAATACAGTATTTCTGTTTTGGCCAAGGGTCAGGTGAGTTAAAGAAAGAATTGCAACTGGAAAATCAAAACCCATAATCTGAATGCTCCCCTGCAATGGCAAATAATCTTGAAATTTTGCCATTTTTGTTTCAGATATCCAGGAAGGGGTAGAATTTTAGTTTGTCTCATTCAGCTCATTCACTCTTTCTGGGCATAATTACTGCTGATGCCAGACATGGTCGTTTTCTGATTGTTAAGGAAAATGCATTAGTGCAAAAATTACAAATATAAGGAGACTTATGAATTAGAAACACTCAGCAATACAGAGAATCATTTCTTGTCATCACTCTGATCCCAAAATAAACAGAGAGAGTGAGAGAGCAATGTGGTAGTAACTTTCTTGCCATCTAAGATCCAACATACCTCAATTTGAGTGCTGGTCACCAGCATAATTTGGGAGGAAATTTCACAAAACCAGAGACCGATGATTACCTTCAGCTAAATGCCCCACCCCACAGCAAAGCTGGCAGCCAAAAGGTCACAACAGAAACCTAGTTAGCTTTAGCTTTCTCAGAGATTCCTGTCATATGAGGATATTTGATTTTTCTGGGGTCATAGTACAATGAAGAAGTAAATGAAGAGATTATAGGTACTTCCCATCAGAGCTTACATCTCTAGGTCTGCATTTCAAGCAGCAAAGGAAGCTTATGGCAACTATGGTAACTTGGAATATGGGGCAACCCCTAGTGAGGGAAAATCACCAATGAGACTTCATTCCTCAGCTGAATACTATTTTCAGCTAAAATAGGGATGGTTCCAAGCAATACAGTATCAGTAAAATAAGAGATTTACATTACAGGTACACATGCATTTAATGCAGAAGTATAAAAATCACTAAACCATTAAAAATTAAAAACTTTTCACCTGAACAGTTCCTCGCTCTTTATGTAATGGAATGAAATCTAGCACTATATACAAGTTTGAACTTGGGGATATGTATTTTGGATGACCCTGAGAGATCAACTGGAGATGAGCTTGGAGTGGGAGATTATTCACATGTTTCTGTTGCTACCTCTGATCAGGATGAGTTGTGACAATGACTGATTCGTGACGCTGGAGAAATAGCTGGATGTGATGATGCTGGTGTATGGGTCCACTTAACAATGGCTGATTGAATCCGAAAAGTGTCCTGCAGACTCATGGCTTGTTAGGTAGAGTGACTAGAAGAGTGAGATGCTGAAAGGTGTACAGACGAAGGCAGAAGTGTGCCCTGGGCTTCATATCCACTACGTGGTAAAAGAACCTGCACTCCTTTGTAGGTTATAACATTTATCCTGCTGAAAAAATATATTATTAGAGCGTAAATCATTAAGCGTGAAGATATTGAGGATTCTCGAGAAGTTTAAAAGATTTACTTGAAATTTCCAAGACTAGTCATCTGCTTTTACCTGAAGTAAGGATAATTACATCAAATATATGTTTTATTTTTTCACCAAACACCCATTACATGAAGATATCTTATTCATGCATTGCTTGCTAATGCCAGACCCAATTCACTTGTTGAATAAAAAAAAAAAAGATTACGTGGCTCAGGTAGGCTGGTGCATCCAGCTAAAATTTCCCTTGTTCTCATTCACTTGAGTGAATCCTTCTTTGTGTAGTCTTACCCAGCTGCTACAGAAAAAAAGTTCTTGAGGATAAGAAAAAGTGGTCTTATGCTTCAGGTTCTGACCTGAAATCAAGTCCAGGACCTAGAGATTTTAAGCAGCATGGGAAGTGAAATCTTCCTTCCAGTGTGACCTGCACTACTCAAACTAGAAAAATTCCCTGAATTTTATAGTGATTTAAGGAAAGGAACAGGTGATAAACGTTTATTGACTAACCCAGGTTTCAGAAGGTCTGACTTGCATCAAATGACAACAAAGCCAAGAAGTCTCCTCGTTGCTTGAGGTAAGTATTTCCTAAAAAAGTTTGATTGGTTCTTAATCCTCAAAGGAGTTCTGGTTGAAGAGACTGCAAACTTCTAGAGCCACTGGAGTCAAAAGAGGTTGTGGAAAAGGTTCCCCAACTTGAAGAAGCTGCTCAAAGCAAGCAAGCAATGGTTCCATTATGCGGAGAGTGTTTGAGATGATCTTAAAATCCAAACACTGTGTTGCAGCTATCTTGAGGTCCTCATGTAAATTCAAAATCTGCATACTTTCAGAAGGAAACCAGTGAGACTTTAAGTCAGACCTGGTGTCTTCAGCAGAGAGAGAGAGTAAAAACAGAAAGAGCTTGTAAAATCAAGCCTGAGGAGAGCTAGGATGATGAAAGCCTTGTTATGTCCTTGCAGATTAATGCAGAGTTTCTCAGTTCTGGAAAATGCAACGTGACATCATCTCCACAAATGAACTGAAGATCAGAGAAGTGGCAACCCTACCTTGATTTATGCATCCAAAAACAGAGGCAGCTAGTTTCAGGAGGGATTAGGAATTCTTTCATTCTTGACTCTAAATACTCTGCTACTACCAGAGACCCTTACAAAAACTCTAACATCATTTTGTAAAACACTGTTAGTCTGCTATTGAAAGAGACAGTCCAGGGAAGACTGCAAGGGATAAGAAAGCTGGAGAAATATTCATAATTCCTGGCAGAATGGTGAGATTTAAAAAATTTTAATTTTTTAGCAAATAAAGTTTTCCAGCCATGATGAACTTCATTGCTCTGGTATCATAATATTTAATAAATAAATCAATCAAGATGAATAAAAACAACAATGCTTTTCTATACAAGTATAAAATTGTACTCACTCAAGGATGGGTTGAATTGTTTACAACTAAAAGGAAAAAACAATAAATTATAAATTAGAGTCCATTTTGAAAATACAACTGAAAAAACTCCAAGTAACTGATGTCTGAGACTTGTAACTACCGTACTTCTCTACTAACCAGGTAATTCCTCTTGCACTCGTAATGTGAATGTAACTTCCTTCAGAGCATTGTGTCTTGTGGTCATGTGGCATTGCAACTTCTGTGATTGGCAACGTTGTGAGAACAAATGGAACACTAAAACTGTTCTTTGTCTTCTTTGTGATTGAACTGACTGCATCCTCAACTCCCCTTTCCACTTGTACCACTTGCCACAAAACTTGCAATAATGGTGCACAGCTGAATGTACTTTGTTGTAATGGTGCCTGTAAGAATGTTTAATTAATTTTTAACCCCAACATTTCATGACTTTTCCAAGTTTCATGTACAATTTACATAAAATGTACAGTAAGGCAGAAATCGTAATTAAGATTTTAAGACTGGTAGTTCAGTAAATGTCAACAAACATATATGTGGAAATGTGAAAAATACAAAGTATTATACAAACCATTGTTTTGTAGTGACATCATATGATATCACTACTTTAATTTGGCATAGTCATTTTACATGAATTAAATTACTAAAGGATTCCCAGTCTACTGTGTCTAGAGGAAAGTAATTAGACAAATACCAGGTGTCTACAAAAGGCATTCACTGTATACTGCATAACCTTCTGATGAGACCAACGTACTGCTAAATTTCCAGAGGTTATATTACATAAATGAGAGACATAAAATTCATTTATATCATCAATAACTGAAAAACATATTACCATATCTAAAACCAGCTCATGACTTCATGATAACCTAAATTCATGGTAACAATCTACAGACACATCCACAAAACCTTGTTCTTGTCTCATTTCTTATGATCTTTATGCCTTGAATTTCATTATCATCTTTCTTTAATTGCGTGATTAGTTCATTTTCCATTGGGAATTTTTCCATATTTTTCACCTTTTGAACCTTTTGTGAATGGTAATTTTCTTTCAGCCTGTCTTAAGTGCTTGGACATGTCGGCCAATGAGAACTGCAGATTTGTATTCCTTTAAACTGCTAATCTGTTCACCCATTTTCTGCTAGTCTAGCCACTGGATGAAATGAGTTAATTATACATGAAGTCTTTTCTCAGGCTTTTAATTACTACTATGCATATAAATTCAAGATTTCAAGAGTAGACTATATATTTATTATGTTTGCTGGAGGATTCAGTTTTTATGACAGTATTCAATTTAAAAATGGCTGCTTTGTGAATAAGATGTGTTACTGGAGATTTTAATTATATATTTTATATTACAGAAAACAGTTTGTTAAACATATCTGGAAAAAGGTCATCCCTCCTGCTGAAACATGACTCTCCTCCACTAAAAAAATTAAAAACTATGATTGAAGGAACCATTTACCAGGATTTTCAATGCCACAAGAGGAACATGTGCCTTTTAGCTGTGTCTGCCAATCTCAAGGTAAGGTTTCTGCTCGGTGCAGTATGGGGATGCCCCATTTCCAAGTACCCTACCCTGTGTTAGATTAAAAGGTAAAACTTTACTCTAGTTGCTAAGCCTGACTCCCACCAGTCGTCGAACGGGACAGGTTCCTCATAGGCTACATAAATAGACAAAACCTTTCCTATAATGCCAGGTCCTGACCTAACCAGATCTTACCTACCTAACCTAACTCAGGGCGATGTGCCCTGACCTGGCTGGTGGGGCAGACCCCCTCAGATTAAGTTAAGTTAGGATGGCTCACTGTAACTGCGCTTGCTACAGTTTCTTGCGTAATAAATTTTTAGGTGTTAGTTGCTGTAGATATACAGGAACTAGCCAAAGTAGGAACTGTACGTTAAATCAGCCATCCCATACCTTCCTAACTGCATATCTCGTGGTTTTCTGAATATGGGGACACAAAAACGAGTATGTTGCTGAGCGGTAATAATTAGAAATGCAAAAGACATACACATTACTAGTTAGAAAAGTATGTGGTTTATGTATGTAGCTATGAATTAAGGCATCGTCGTATCAACTTAAACCATCAAACTACGGTCATTTGTGGAAAGATTCCCTTCTATTCTTGCAAATAACAAAAGAACGACAAAATGTCTTTCCATAAATCGAGCAAAAACTCATATTCTAAACTACAAACATTAACAAAAACACATATAAATACTCGTCATGTGGTTTTCTTAACAGAAAGAAGCTGTCAAATAACACAATGACGTCTATCCTTGGTGTCTTACCGTCCGAGACTGTCAGCTGATGTTTGTTTACATTTTTCGTAACTCGCCATTGGTCAGCGAGGTGGCTTCAGTCAGCCAATAGGAAATGGGTTCGTCGTGGCTGACCAATCAGAATCCTAGAAATTCCTCATACGTCCAACGTACCGTAATGGCTGGATGGTCCGTTCTCTTCAGTCATGACACCAAAATCTCGACTGTAATTACTGTTTTTTGGGGAATATGATATGATTCACGCATTACAGATAAATTAATGGTATACGAATAAATATTATGTATGTTTTTATACAAAATTAATTAGACATTTGGCACTGTAACAGCAATTTTCTGAGAATTTTGATATTCACACTGAAAGCAGCTGATGCTTTGCTTTTAAGCTTTTAAAAAATTGATATACGCCGCTTCACTTTGTTTCACTTTGTTTGATTTTATGTCCAGCCCTCCACAGGGATAATTCCCTCTCTGGCAGGCCCTTGTACGTTTTCAAAACAAGGCGCTTCTTATATTTTGTAATTGTCTCTCAGTGTTTTCTCGTCAGTATCGTAACTCCTGCAGAATAGGAGAATCTTTAGTTCCTTTTTAAATTTACATTCTGATTGTATGATCTGTACTTCATGAGGTATTTTGTTGTACGCAGTGTACAAATGCTCTCTCTCTCGCCTGACTTACAATTTCTTTTAGGTTCAAATAGCCTATGTGCTTCACTTGCATGTCTGATTACAACATTTATTTCGGGTCCAAGGAAGCTTGAGCAGTTTCTCAGATATGTTGGTTCATCATATTTTAGTGCTTTAAAGAATGTGAGTAGTATTTTATATTCTATTCTAGCTTTTATTGGCCTGAATTTTATATTCTATTCTATTCTTCAGAGGTAGTGATTTAGAGTGTAACGTTGACGCGTCAGTTGTTCAGAATAACTGCAAAGAATTTAGAATGTCCTGGGATCCATCTTACCGAGATCTTATATTATAATTTCATCCCAAACTGAACAAGTTGACTTTCACGAATTGTTCAGAGCAAAGGGTCCGGCCAGATTAGGTAACAGAGGGCTACTTTATATAGGGACGCCATACATTTGAACTCGGTTGGTTTGGATCTCGTTCAATTGCTCTGTGATTGCTTGCAGAAGCTTTGCTTTCATAGCAATCGACGGAGACGTCAGAATGATCGCTTTGGATCAATAATTATCTCGGAGGAACATCTGCAATCAAGCGTCTAAGAATATTAATAGAACGGAGGAGCTAAAATTGGGTTCTGATGTTAAGGGGCATAGAATACTAGAAGCGGTCTAGGTGCTTCCTTCTGCGAGCCGTGTTTCTAGATAATCTTCCCATTTGTCAAACAAAGTTTTCTAGATAAAATCTTAAGAAATACTAGAAGCAGACCATTTTCTAGATACCCTAGAAAACAAAAACAAAGATTTTCCACAGGTAAAATCTCCATTAAGGGACAGGGCATACTAGAAGCAGTCTAGCTGCTTCCCTCTGCAAGCCGTGTTTCTAGATAATCTAGAAATCCGACCATTTGTCCGCATAACAAAGATTTTCCACAGGTAAAATCTCCATTAAGGGACAGGGCATACTAGAAGCAGTCTAGTTGCTTCCCTCTGCAAGCTGTGTTTCTTGGAGTCTGGAGCCTCGAGACTCATCGAAGAATCACTTCAAACCTCGAGTGCCTCGGAGCCTGGTGACGCATTGCGGAGTAATTTGAAGTCTCGGATTTATGTTCTGATGGCCGCTTTTGGATCTGAGGATGTTTGCTCTGCTGCAATTTTTGGCCATATTTGTTTTTCCTTTTATGTTTCAGAACAAAAATGAAGAATGGGTGACAGGAGTCTTATATAAGTTCGTTCACATTTTCATTCGTCTTAAAAATTTTTTAGATTTTCTCGTGAAATGCATACATACATACATACATACATACATACATACTTGTATATGCAATTGATGTACATACGTACAAAAACACACACATTTATATATTTCTATATTAATTATATATATATATATATATATATATATATATATATATATATATATATATATATATATATATATAAAGTGCAACCTATTTTAACTCATTTGTACTTACTTTACTAGAATACTCTTCTCCGGTGTGGATGGCTGCTTCTGCCAGGGATTTATCTCTTCCAGATATTTATTAATATAAAATTGTGATAGAGAAATAACACCCATCAAACGGTAAAATGCAGGCTTATTTTCTGCCCTGTGTTGGGGAACCTCGTGACGTCACGGAACCGGCACCACTTTCCTGCTTACTCTGAATGAAGTTTACCAAATTACCAAGGAACCTTAAATTGACTAATCAGCCATTTTTGCTCTCATTCCACGTTATAATTAATCGTGTTGCCCTGTATATATACAAAGTTATTGATTTAGTGCGTGGTTTTACTGGCACCAGGGAAGAAAACCCATTGGACAAGATCAGTGTCTCAGAAGACCCAATAATGGCGACTGGTAAGATACAAGACCAAGAAGGTTAAACTATTTTAGTCCATCAAATGCTGACAGTTTTCACATGAACAAAAAGAAATTTTGGTATTTAAGGTAGCCCAGCAGGTTTTAGGTTAAATAACAAAATACTGACTATTTTAGGCCATTAGTAACGTCAAAACCATTGTTATTATTTTAAAATTTAAATTATTATTGCCCCAAGACGAGGGTCCCAGCATGGTTGAGGTTCAGTTACAAAGTACTGTTTTAATGATGTTTTGAACGTTTTCTGACTTATCATTACAAGTAACCTAACCAACCACACTTAACCCAACCCAATGTAGGCAATGGCGTGACAAAGCAGGGTGGCGGTTCGCCTTGGCAGCACTGTCCAGGGGGTGGCACTCTGGCATCTTTTGAGCAGGTCTGGTTTGGCATAATTCTAGATTCTCCAGCATATTTGTCTGATTGGAAGGTAAAGCTTCTGTAGTTGAGGGGCCTGATTCCCACCAGTCATCGACCACGACAGCCTCCTCACACCTAAATAGACATAACCTTTCCTATACTGCCAGGTCCTGACCTAACCAGATCATACCTGCCTAACCTAATTTTAGGCGTTGTACCCCTCCCCCCCTCCCCCCGAACCCCCTCAAAAAGGCAGTAACCTGTTGCAGTTGGCGACTGGCAGGAATCAGGACGTGCAACTTAAGTAGTTTTACTGATTGGAACACTGAACAGCAATTTATCGACTCTGCTGTTGGGCAGTGAGCAATTTTTTACAACGGCAACCCTGGTTTCCTTCTCCTCTTGGGTCGCGCTCATTCGTTACCAGCGAATTCGCTTCTGACAAAGCTCATAGAGTTGTGTAGTACATCTGCTCTGCGGTTTTTATTTTAGCTTTATGAAATAAAATAAATGATAAAGATGTTAAGAACTAAAATGTGCATTTAATTTTCACCACTTCGGTACTTTTTAGCACAGGAATGGAGTGGCACTTTCAGTCCACCCCGGACGCCACTAACGCGAGTTACGCTACTGTATGTAGGGTACCAGGTCCTTACCTTAGTGCATGATATTAGTTTGAGAACGTTCCATCAACTTATTTAATCTGAAAGAGTTATTAGTGGGATTATTGTCCTATTTAACTTTTGTTTTCCCCACCCAAAGACCTCATTTTCCAGCTGTGGTCCCCCAAATTGTAATATATAGCCTAAAGTAGTATCCACTATCTCTAAAGGTACTTATATATTAATGAAACAGTTATCAAAAACATTCCTGGTATATATTAAAACAAAGGAAGGTGGTTTTTCAAGTCCAACATGCAGTAATGGTTTAGTTTTTCAAGTCCAACATGCAGTAATGGTTTAAAGTAAAATAATACCATCTGGCGAGTGTACTAGATGTAACAAATGCTAAAATAGATGGGACCGATACTTGTTGTCTAACCTTGTAAGGTGGCTTCTTTGTTATCGGGGTATCTAACCCATCAGTCCCTGCTCTGTACCTTTCTCCAACTCACTTGAGCTTCTAGTGTGTGTTTATTTGCCTTATAAAGAACCTGAAGTAGATATTAAAATGTGGTCTTATGTCGAGCGTACCTCCTTGCATGTCAACCTGGTTGAGCTAGTTAAATGCTGGCATGTTTTTGTTGAACTATCTTTTGGGCATGTTTGTGCTATGCTAGGCTACATTTTCCTTTGCATATGAATGAGTCGGTAATCAAACCACAGTATTTTGGAGTTTTCGTTTAATAATGATTATGATGCTCATTTACATAAAGATTTGTTTATTCGTAGGCCCTTCAAAGGGAGATAATTTTCAGACGTGTCAAAACAAATTTGTTAGGTGTCCAGACAAACATTTTGTCTCTTTCCATGGAAATGAATCTGGTCTTAGTCCTGCATTTCTGAGTTAACAGTGAACAGTGCATTCATACAGATGCATGAAGTATAATTCTCAGTGTTTGTTATAAGTCAAAAAAGGAATGCATCCATAAACATAAGCGTACACCTACATGACAAATGCAGAAGTGTTATGCTTTAAAATACTAGTTATGTACAAAAATGGTAAATCTGTGGAAAATTCTCCCAGGGTGCCGTGTGTAGTACCAACACCTTTGGGATGACCATAAAAATGCAAACAAAAAATGGTAAATTTTTCAAAAGTTGTAAATAAAAGATGGTAAAATCTGAAATTCTCAGTGAATTCCTCAAGTGATCCTCCTGTACTGTAATATATAGGCCCTTTACTGTAGTGCTCGGTCATACATATTTATTGAGAATATTTTTAGTGGTATGTTCTCTACATTTTTAATTGTCATTCGTCCTGCCTTGATTCTTGCCTGACTGTGATTCAAGATTGATTATTGTCCATTTCAGTGATAACTTTTCAGGCAGTTCCAGGAGCAAGACCCCATACCAGCACAAGGCTGGCTTAATTTTAAGCAACATTCAATGTTAAGAGGAAAGGTTTAGGCATTGAAATGCTAGTTTTTTTGTACTAAAATATATATTGAATGTCGGAATGTAGTGTTACAGTAATACAATAAGTAACAAAATCAGATATACAATCTTTTTCAGCATTTTCAAACAGGGTTACTCTGCCTTTTATTTCTGCATTTGCTACTGCCAGACCTACTTTTATGTATACAGAGCATTTTATGATCACAGTGGTTAGGTATTTACCAGTAAATGACATGAAGTGTCTTGCAGGCTGTTGAACACAGTTGTGAATTCAGTAATGTATGTCGGCATAAGTAATAAAACAGTACCACATGTATAACCTGTAAGGGTGTATTTGCACTTGTCTGCTGATTTTATAGAGCGAGTGGCCACCATTTAGGTATAGTGATGCCTCAGACTAGTTCATTAATTTGTTCTAAGACTTGTGATTTTAGTTGAAAAATTTTGTAGGTTGAATGAACCCTGTAAAAAGAACCTAGGCACCTCATAAACCTCTATAAGCAACCCCATTGTACTGCAAACACTTTACATGTATAATGTCATTAGTAGTTAAACCTTTTGCCGTTTTTTTTAAACAAATTTATAAAAAATCTTCATTACTTATATTTTATATATTTAATATGTAATTTAACTTTTTTGTGATTTTTATGGCTGGTGACTGAACACTGGGACTACGCACATACAACTTTACAGTCCAAACTTGCAGCCGAATACCTTGTGAATAAGAGAAGATTTATAGCATTTTAAGCTTTGGAATTTCTTTATCACTTTCAGAACACCAGAAAGCCATGCCCTCTAGAGTGACCTTGGAAACTCCGCTACGGTTAATTGTTGAACCTGCAGATGCCATACTCTGTACCCTAGCTAGCGGTAGTAATGACCACCCCAGGACGATGCCACCTCGGCTTACGGCCAGTAACGAAAATTAACATACTAGCTGATAACCGGGAACCAGCTTGCATGTCTTGTAGTGTGCATCAGTTCTATATAAGGTAATCCTAATGGGTATTTTGTCACTATCATTCAGCCTAAGATTAATTTGGCTCACTTTCTGAGAGAGATCTGCAAAAAGGAGACGCCTCAAAATATGTGTAATGCAGTACTGTAAGGTACAGCCTAACAATAACAGCCAAATGCAGTAGCTCACCCTACTTATACCTGCAGTAATACACAAAATCATCTTGAAACTGAATAGTTGTACTAGATTGCCGAATGTTAAAGGAAATAACGCAAAAAGTAGGTTTTCGCCTAAAACCAAAAAAGTTCGAGCTGTTGACATATCACGACTAAGGTTGCATTTTAAATTATGTTGAGGCTGTTCAAGTGCTCTCCAAAGGGTTAGATACGCTGTGGAAAATTTGAAAAGAAATATATGGGTTAGGTTGTATAACTAGGATGAAAAGAGCAATTCAGAATTTTTTGATAGACATACATTTCCCCAAATGACTTGAAAATTGAAATGCATGTTTAATTTAAGGTTTTATTTGCAATAATTTGAGAGAAGTCTAAATAAACTCTAGTACTGTACAAGAATCTTGCATTATTGTACAGTACTGTAGTCATTTATTGATAAGTTTTAATTGGCAGATTTAAATAGCCTTGTAAACAGTTAGCTTGTTAGGTTTTGCAAACATTTGTGAAGTCGATACCCTTTTGTCAGTGTTGAGATGACAGCTGACTCTTTATACTGTACTAAACTTCTTTCTCTTCATTCCAGGTAATGTTGGCAACATATGAGAGGCTCATTTTGAAACAGACTTCCTTCCTAAGATGATAAGAGGACCATTACCACCGGATATCTCAAGAATGGATCAGAAAAAGTTATACGGTATATTTTTATTATTTTTTCAAAGGTGTCTCCTGTAATGGGCTAGTAAGTCTGGTACCCTTGTAATCATGCAACTCAATTTGAATATGCACTTGTATAATTTACAAACCTTTTCATTTTCACTTTAGCCTATTCTCCCTTGGGTAGACAGACCAAACATTTGAAAGTGAGGGTTAGCAGTAGACTGGTTCTCCTTCACTGGTAATGGTTCTCTCATATCTGGTCTGGATACCACTGAGAATGTTTAATTCTTTCCAAAACTCTTGGAGCTTTTGCCTAGATGCAGTTGCTTCAGCACCCCTGGTGAACATGTGGCATAAGTAGTAGACTTTGAATTTAGCTATGGTCGTGTTAGTTGTTCCTGCACTCTGGGAAGGATGCAGAGTTCCATTTTTTGCATATCTTTCTCTGTCAGCATCATCTATGATGATTTCTCAGTAGGGGAAGGAATGTTGTCAGTATGCCACATGTGCAGCACTGTATGCATTACTAAAGAGTGTTTGCAGTATCCCCTCAATTCCTTGCTGCATCCACTATTTAGCCTCTTACTCTACCTCCATCCTGACTTCCTTTCTTCAGTTTTGCTGTCTTAATACCTGTAACTGGGAGTGGGGTTTATTTTAGATCTCTCTATCTTGCTATCCTGCCCCATTTCTTGGCTGGATAGCCTAAATTTCTTCAATCAATCAGTCAGTCTCCAATAATTCTCTTTAGTTATCCTTGCGGAAGAGAAATGGTCAGCATTGGATGTGGATGTAGGCTGTGTGAAGAACAAGTTTGAGTTGCAGAGGTTCTACAGCAAAATATTAAAGGTTCCTTGAGCAACTCAAAAATGGAAGGTGGCAAATTTGAGCCAGCTGTTAATCTTTAGTACGGTTATCCTCTCAACAGTGTTTATGCTAAATATTAGTACTGTAAGCTTGAGAGGGACTACTATACCTCCAGTTTGTATTTGGCATTCATAATTCTTTATTTTATATATTATTCAAGTATTCATTTGATTTCTATTTTGTTTTCTCATCAAAAGTGGGTCCCTATGCCATTGAAGCTTTCTGCATTGGTCAGTGCCTCTATAGGCTTATTCCTTGAGAATTTTTGCTCATTTATGAATTGATGAGTTTCTCTCTCTCTCTCTCTCTCTCTCTCTCTCTCTCTCTCTCTCTCTCTCTCTCTCTCTCTCTCTCTCTCTCTCTCTCAATTATCTTAAAACATTATCTGTACTTTTTAATTGATACTTCACAATAATTTATACAGAATTTTGTTTCTGGGATCGATGCCATCTAACTTTATTGGGAGTGCCCTCCCAACTTCTCTTGACTGTAGACATTGTATTGAGACTGATTTAAGGAAAGACAACCTCTGAGAGATAAGATGGGAGACCTGCCCTAGTATGTGGAGGCCACATTCATCGGTACCCATCACTTCTCAGTGGTTTAAATAGCTGTTTGGTTTGTCTGCATCTTAACTGATCGTTAGGCTCAAGTGAGAATAAGAGGTTTGTGTCATGAAACACAAGGTATATTGAATTACACAATGAATAATATTTTCACCATTTATCTCTATATGGAGCAAATAATTTAAGATTTAAGAAAATAAAGCTAAATTATTAAAAGCATTTGAAGAATGAAGCAATATGAATGTAAATTTATTGAACAGCGGACAGTGTACGAAAGCTATTGAAAATTGCCGTGGATGTATGAAAACCAGGTAAATGACCTAAAGCCTTAAAACCAATATATTGCATCATTAATTATTTAAATAATGTAAATTTTACTAGTGAAAGGAATCAACATCGTATAATAACAGATAAAAAACAGACAGAATTGTGTTAATCACATCAAATTGACAGAAAGTCCGTAAACTAATTCACGATTAAGTCCTAGAGAAGTAGACAGGAAAGAGCAACAATACTTTTATTAAAGTAAAATTAAACAATTTACAGCAGTTCCATGGTTATAGAATGTGAAGCAAAGCAGTCAAATACATTGGGTATACATGCAGACCTAGACTTAAGGTTGTGATTAAAAACCTTTTACTAATGTTAAGCCTACCGTGCCACATGCAGTTACAAGAACTGTGACAACTTTTATATTAATGAAAGTAAATAGTTGCCACACAGTAAAAGTAGAGATAAAGATGGGTTACAAATAGGTGAATACCTGGTGGATGTAATTGTGTGTGTACGTAGTCTTCCATCACCATTCCAGCCAGTATTATAAATGACATGTCACTATCATCATCATCATAAAACATTTCTACATCAGCTTTTTATCTTTAAGGGGTTGAATGTGAAATGAGTTCTCCCCATTCTTCTGTCCTGTGCTCATTCAGCCAGATCTTCCATCAGGACTAGGTCATAATCTATCCTCCTTCTCCATATCTTTGGCCTTCCTGCTGTTTTTGTCACGCTACGACTTCTCTGAGCAACTGACCCTCCTTCTCTATCATCAAATGTCTGAGTCGTTTAAATCTTTGACATCTGTCTTTTTTTTTTCTGACCTGATATATCTCTTCACCAATTCATCATTCATAATACAATATCCCAACATACTCTAGCCATGAATCTTAACCTCCTATGGTCACAGTTTTTCACATTTTCTATTTCCCTTGTCTGTGCCTATACTTCTGCTGCATACAGTAGTACAGGCCTTATGTGCCAATCAGAAGTCCAGTGTCTCTTCATGATAACAAAAAGGTTGTACCTCTTGGAAATGCCCATCTATCATAAGAGGTTCTCAACCTCCTGGCCCCCTCTTTCCATTGCTGTTGCATTGTATCTTGGGCTTCAAAAATTACTTCATCCAAATATGTAATCTTAAGCGCCTTGTGACACCATTTGTCCTCTGCAATCCGTAGTACAGTTCATTCTTGCACATTTCCTGTGTTTCCTTTCCAGTTACCTTAAGCTTTGTTTTGCTCACATTGTCAGTCCTTTCCTCTCTTCCACTTTGTAAACATATCCACCAATTCTTCCTCATGCTGTAGTAAGCACTAGGTCATCTGCATGAGGCAGCTCCCAGGACCAGCTTCTGTGCACTCATTTATAGCTTCTAGTATTGTGATAGAGTGAACAGTTCACTGCTAATCCTTAATGGACACCAGTATTTATCTCTGATGAAAGTTGTAAATAACCTGTTAAGTAGATATGATTATATTTACATTTATTTTATCACCCCATCATTTATAACTTTTGGTCAGATTAAAATATCCATAATATTAATGTATATATTATATAAAGCCTCACAGTGCTTAGGGAAATAGCAAGAAATATCAGCTAAGTTGCTGTGGTTGTACCCCACAACCTTACCCAAAGTCCAGGTCTGCATAGATAATTGTGTAATTGCTGTTTGATGTTTTACTGCTCTAATAAATGTAGCATTGCTGTATTTTTGTTCTTGTCTAAGTGTTTTTGTAAGTATTGATGTACACTACTTGTGAATTATGCGTTTTTTTGCCATTCAGTGAATTATGCGTTTTTTTGCCATTCAGTAAAATTATTTGTAATAGAAGTATTTTGAAGCACTGTTTTCTTTGAACTTTTCTGTATAAGATTTTTTTTTATATTTGGCTTTACAATCTTGGTGCAATGTAGCCATAAATGAGAATCTCCATTTCCTTTGCACT
The DNA here is from genome assembly GCF_040412425.1 of Macrobrachium rosenbergii. Lineage (NCBI taxonomy): Eukaryota > Metazoa > Arthropoda > Malacostraca > Decapoda > Palaemonidae > Macrobrachium > Macrobrachium rosenbergii. The sequence goes on along the minus strand of NC_089774.1, from coordinate 5,245,641 downwards.
CATGTCTACTGTGTACTGTGTAGTAACACAGGAGGTCTTGAACTTGCGTAAGTGTTATTGCTTGTATTTCGCATGCATTTTATTGGTCTCATTTTATCCAGATTATTGTTGCTCTGTCCTTTCATTCCTGCCATGTCAGTTACATCCTCACAGCACAGTAAATCACCAAGATTAAAGATCTGATCTGACACTTCCAAAGTCTGTCCCTCCACTATCAACTAATCCTCCTCCTCCCCTCCCCCTCTTCTCTTTATTAGTAACTCCTGTGTATACTGGGCAATAAAAGTCCCATGCTCCATTTAAACTGTGTAATTATGGTCATGTTACACTGCGTATTACATTTGATACATTAAATAATAGCATCTCTTCCCCATGCTCACAGCATCCACACAGCTATTTTACAGACCATGCCCTGTCCATAGAGCTTGGGTTCTTTCAGTTTAAGCTTAGTTTGGTTCACGAAGACCTTTCCTCATTTCACTCCAATATGCCATCTGTCAAGCATTGTTGTAAGAAGTTTTCTGTGAATTGACTACTGTAGTTACATGAAATTGTTTGCATGCAGAAGCTCCTGGGTACCTCTCCTTCAATACTTTTTAACTTTCTTTTAGTATGGTGAACTATGATGGGCTTGGTGCTGATCCTGGATAGATTTCGATTTCAACAATTCACAAATTATCTGGTTGTATCCTCCATTGTCTTCACTCCAGATCTCGGGGTGTAATGAAGCACTGTAACTTTCTCGGTCAGCCTCTCGTATGGTCTTTGACCATCTAATTACTTGCTTGGATCCTCAATGCAGGACATTTGCAAAATGTACAGTACTAATTTGAAGTGCATATAACTTTTATTGTATGATTTTTTCTTAGCAGCAGTAGTAGTGCAAGTCCTTTTTTTTTTTTAAAGCCATACACTATGTCCTCTCGTAGCTTTAGGCTGTGTTCTATCAGTCTTGCTCCTTTGCTGTGGTAAATTTTCCACATTGTATTGTATTGTCTTCATATCCTCTACTAAAATGCTATTTTAAAGTGCCATGTACACCTTTTCTGTAGTTTCTTCATCTTTGTTATTACTCTATTGTTATTTTCTTATCTACATTATTTCTCACATATGGGTGTTGTGTTCTTTGGAAGCTTGGCTTAGTAGTTAGTGGCCATCAAGAATTGCCCAAGTGGATATTCTGTCATTTTGAATAATAATTTCAGTGGTTCCATGTACAGGTATTTTGGTTTACCCTGGAATAATTAGTTTTTCAGGTGCCTGAAGTTTTGTGTTGGGGCTCCTGCAGTCTCTCTTTATCACATTCTGTGGTGTTCCCTTTTATCTTTTCATTTTCCTTTAGCTTATATTCATTCTCTTCAATTAGAAGACTCTCAAAGCATTTGCGGCATCATTCTGTTGTTCCTCATTGCTTTCTTTGAATTTTTCTTTTTTACATTGTATTGATATTGATCCTTCTCCAACAACTTCTCTTTTCCAAACATTATCTGTTCCCTCCTGCCTTCCCCCATACAAGCCTTTCACTGTCTCCCATTCCTATTCTTTGCCAGCGTTTTTCATTTTCCTCCGTATACCTTGTCCTTCAACAGAAAATTTGTTAGGTCAGGTCAGTACTTTGTGGGTCTCTGGCTGACAGCAAAGTAATTTTTATCTAGCAGTAACTGATGTTTTCATCTGCATTTTTGCCAAAATCTTGCATTCCCCTGTCTTAGAGACTGACTGACATAATGCACCTTATGTGGTTTAAAGGTTATCTTAACTTTTGTGGCAACATTAAAAACTAATGTTTCATAATAGACATCTGTCATGTACTCTTGGCCCCTTTCTCATTCCATATTCATGTCTGATAATTTTGTCACTGATTGTTCCATTTCCCATTCATCACTCTTCGATGTTGGTGAAGCTACAGGTGCCTCCTTTCTGTAATTGTAACATCTGTCATGACTGATATGAATATGGGGGCTAAGTGCTGATGTTTGATAAACTCAACAATTTTTTTATATATGTACCTGTTGCTGCCTTATTTGTAACTTATTGTGTGGTGCCCTCACCTGCACAATAAGTTTTTCAGGCACCCCCTGCTTTTCTTAATACTCTTTTGGGTACTCAAGATCCTTTGACGTGCAAACACTTTTCCATGGTCATTTCATGTACTGTACAGGATAAAGATTTTGTGTTGGCAGTTTCCCTGTTGTGGAACCCAGTTGGCAATTGTTCATTCTAACCCGTTCCAATTTTTTTCCTAAATGTTTTCTTCTAGTGCTGTGGGTCATTTCATGCATGATATTTAAAGATGCTGAAACTGGGAAAGGGAATTCACTGCTACAGTAAGGAGAAAAATGTTGAGGCCTTACTTCCTTGGGGATGTGTTGTTTCAATCAACCCTTTTGAGTTATTGTAGATTTATTGGCTGAAGATACTGTTATTGGCTAAGATACATAGTACAAGTGTAAAATATGTTGTCATGGTATATGATTTATTTACTCAACTATCCAGTGTGATTTGTTATGGTATATAGGTATTTACTCTAGCCAATGTGTTATGGCGTACAATCATTATTTACTCTATATCCAGCGGATGTGAGTACTTTGCACTGTAATTGCTATTTTTGAGCCACCAAAGGAGAAAGGTTTCACAAATTGCACTGTAAAGATTTGCTTGTTAATTCATAATTTCCCAGCATGTTTAAAAGGATAATGAATGTTCAAGGCTTTGCCCCTTTGTGGTGTTAACTTCCATCATGGTCATGAAATTATTTTTTGTATATGTCAAGTGAGTTTTGAATAGTTTTTTTTATCGCAAGATGTCAGATGTTATGTAAGGGTTGACTAATAATAATTCTCGATTGGGAAGCTGTCGGAAGCTCAGAGAATGTAAGAGGGTTGACTACAGTAATTATAGATTTTGGAGGCCTAATCGAAAGTAATGTCTGTAGAAAGCTGCAATGGATGATAAGCAGGGAAACTAGCAGTAATGGTAGTTTAAGAGGTTTATTAAGGTGCAGCAAATAGAACACGAGAGGTAGACTGCTGTAATGCTAGATTGAGGGGGCCCGGTGGAACCCCACTGAAAAGGGTGAATGTGTAAGGTCGGACTGCAAGTTGAGAGCATAAATTTCGTATAGGTCAGTAGTATTAGATATGATTGATGAAAACAAGAAAATTGGGGGTAGACTGCTGTGAAATGGGTGAAACTTGATCTCCAGTATATAAAGATAGGCTGCAATAATGTACAATAGGGTTAAATGAAGCATACTAGATAGAAATATAGGTTGAACTGTAGTGAAGCTAGATTGAGGGGGCATTATGGGAAGTTCACTAGACAATGAAGCCTGATTCAGAGGTCACAGTGAATGATCGAGAACCATAATGGAAGCAAGAGGTTAGCTTCAATAACGGAGTGATCAGCACAGGTGTCATTAGTAAATTTAGCGTACCATATTGAAATGACCCAATAAAAAAATTACTTTAAAGTGTCTTCACAGGTTTTCTTATATAATTGTAATTTTCCACCTGGTGTATTAAAACCCATAAAATAAGCAATTTTTTTTATTTCACCTTTAAAATACATAGAATGGTAACAAGATTGTTTTTTAAACCCTTAGAGCCAGCATTGATATACCCTAAAGAGCTGGTGTCCTCAGAGGTAACCAGTCAATTACAAGTTTTGAATAAGATTTGGAGCAGTTTTCTAAATTAACAGCCAATTACTCAAGATGGGACAAGGTCTTACTTCCCTAGAACTTTCCACAATAACCTTGGCATACGTTTCTCCTACGATTGATTTCGCACCAAAGAAAATGGCTGCGTAGAGTTCTCGAGAAACTTGGCATCGAATACCCATAGACTTTGAACGCCAGAATTTCTAACTGCAAATGGCCTAAGAATACTGTAATTACCAGCTCACATTTTCTATAATTGAGAAATTCTATGGTTTTCTTGAGATTCTAAACCAAAGGAACCTCTATTTTATTGACGAAAACAAGTTTTATTCAATCTCATAGAATGAGCAATACAACTTAACTATGGTAACATACTTTCAATATTGGGTTGACTAAAACTAACTAGGGTGCCTTGCATTGCCCTTTCTTAGCATCTTACAGTAATCTCAATTTTAACATCAAAATGTAATGACTGACAAAGAAATTAGTGTAGTGCCATTTTACAAGCATGTAGCTTCAAAAATTTTGCACCGCCATGCGATGCTTCAAGCAAACTATGACCAAGGTGCTGTGACAACCCACCCTATGACTAATTTCACCACTTTTCAATGCTTTCATCTGTCAGAACATTTCAAACTTTTACAAATTTTCAAAGTCCAAATTTTCACTTTGATACGTCGGAACAAGTTCAATTAATTTCTAAAACTTCCACAAGCTAGGTTTTTTTAGACTTCATTCTTCTATCTACTTTTCACTGAATTTTCTCCTTGTAGATTTGGTGATAGAGCATTCAATTTTAACTTGTCAAAACACTGAGTTCCACATTTAAAGACTTTTTGACAACAGAAATCATTGAATGACTAAGTTTGAACTACTTTTAAAAGCATTTTTTGTAAATTTTAGTTTTGCTACAAAATAACTCATCAGTTAAACACCTATTTTTTCATATGGTAACATATTACTTTAGCTATTCCTTAAATACACAGCACACTAACCATTTATATTAAAATTTGAGAAACTAAAAATAAATTTACTTACAAAAGTATGGGATATTTTTCTATATTCTCAGATGTCTTTCTGAACAAATTTAAGAATTTCACAAGTAAACCAAACAATCAATTCACTTTACTTAAAATTACAAGCCATCCTCCAATCTCTGTTACAACAAAACCAATTAATTACACAAAGACACATACAGTCATCCCAAAAGCAGACGCGTGACCAAAATACCTAAATCGTCTAATGGCAAGACACCATTCGATGTAAGTGATCGAGTCGGGTGAATGGTCAGACGTGCAAGGCTACTGTCCTCCATTGTCACCAAGTAACTACTCAATACCAGAGTATCACAAACACTTCCTTGTTGCCCAATACCACAGCCACAATTTTGTTCTCTTCTGTCAGACCAAACTTACTCTTCGTCCAAAATGAGATCATCGTAGAACACATCAGGAAGCTTTCGTAACAAGGCAATACTGACCAAATGAAGAGAGCTCTCTACCTTTTAGAATCAAACTCTTGTACTTTTCAAGTTTCACTGTGGTCCAAATTTTACAATCAAGAACAAAAAACCACCCTGCATTTTACACTTCCAAACATAGAACTCATTAAAAATACTGTACTATATAAAGCCACACACTTCAACACTTTCATAAATCTACCTCTGTAAAATAACACCTCGAATTCTTGGGCAGCAAGAGCATGGACTATATTAAAGCACAAACCCATCTTTAGGGAAAGGATATCCTGAATCCTACCTAGATAATTTGAATATTTCACGACACCATTAATACATACATTTTCTCATACTCTGATAATCAAAACTTAGAAAACCCTAAAACAAGTTCACTGATATCTTAAAAGATAAATCAGAGAAAATTTCTTAAGTTTTACCTAAGATCAGGTATATTAACTGGAAAACCAGATGACATTCTAATGAACTGTCAGTTACCACGACTGAGTTAGGCCTGCTAGCTGAAACTGAATCAGTTATACATATATCCACAGAGCAAAGCCAAATCTTGTATCAATCTAAAGCAAATTGCTCCATAACAGTGCCATTATATAACCACCTCATTTTAGAGGGATTCGTCTCCAACTCTAAATTAAAAAACTGAAATTCATTAACCACCAGAAGCATAAGCGACACAAACACCTATAAAAATTCTCTTCTGTAACGAAACGGCAACTAGTTTCTCCAAAGCTAATGCTAACTGAACTTTACAAGGGAATACTTTCGCAGTAACAAAACTGTCCAATTAAAAATTAACCTAAAGTGAAGTTCCCTCACCCCATTATATGACAGGAAAAATTCTGAAATTCATCTTTTGCATTCAGTGAAACAGAGTAATTCTAAACGGCAAAAAATTACAGCATGCCTTTGGCAAGGTATTTAGTCTAATTATCGACGATGTCATGAATTTGTAAGCTCTCACACTAATACTAAAACTGGGCCAGTGTGTTATTTATCCCTCCTAGCTATGTTAGGTACACATGAAATGTCAGCCTAAGGACATGGTGTTTAGACCCCAAGCTGGTAAAGTCACTCATATAAGTTCGTGGATGTCTCCGGGCATAAAGGTGAATTCCATCTGACCTCTTACTGGACAACGGGTCTGTGTACTGAAAATGGTGGCGGGCACTCTAAACTCTTATGGTGTAATTTGGTTAAACAAGGTTGTTTGCCAATCAGTTTTAATCATCAGTTATCATGATAAGATTATACATTATTTTTGATCTGATAAGGTAGGAACCTTAGAAGAGATACTTAGGTTTCTATTAAGTTGTAATGCTATTAATTGAATACAAAAAAAAAAAAAATCAATGAATCGGTTGTCGCCCAACGAACGTCGTAATGGAACACCTCTGATTCCTGCGTCAACAGTCTCGCCAAGGAAAAAAGAAGAAATAAACCCCAAACACGTAAGACATTATTCAGGAAAGATTAATTCTATAAGTTTATTGAATTATATGTGATATATATATATATATAATATATATATATATATATATATATATATATATATATATATATATATATAAATATAAATTATATTTAATGCTGCTTACTGTATGTCTGACCATGTTGGGATAAAAAGTCTATTTCAGCTTAGATGAGGTCAAATTCAATTTTTGTATGGAGATTGTTAAGATCTAGTTAATTTCTTTCTTTCTCTCTCCCGTTGGAAGGATATTGCTGTCATTCCACCTTTCGCTGTGTAACGAAGGCATTAGCTAATCTTCATAGCTCCCCTTCATCCCTAGGCCTATCTGCAAATATAATTGTTATACAACTATCCTCCATTCGTCAACGTTGTTTATTCTTGCTGTCCACTCTCAGATTGATTCTTAAAACAGCACTCAATTCCCTTTGCTGTCTCAGAGCTTGGTTTTACAGTCTGAATCAGTGGTTCTTAAACTGGGTGTTGTGATCCCTGAGGGTCATTTGGGTTTATTTGGGGTCACAAAGGGTTAAAGGATTATATCTTAATTTTGTTTATTTCTTTAGCATTGACTCCTACCACAGCAATATCAAAAGAAATTTCCATGACTTGGTTTCTCATTATGTAGGGATAAAAACTTATATTAATGGGAATGGGTCATTTGAAGTGACTGAATTTTGATATTCATTCTAAATTACTACCCTACATAAAGGTAAAAAAAATATATAAAAATCTACACTGATGAGTAGTCTTAAGAGTAGAAGGGTGTTGACCACATTTTATTTGAAGGATAACAATTCACTGATTTTTGCTATCTAAAACTATTGTTTTAATCTTTTCCTTTCAGCTTTATATTGAACTGAAAACTTTTACCAATTTGGAACTTACTAACCACCTGCCACGTGAGCACACATGCTCGGGTGGTGTCGGACCGTTAAGTCCAGGCAATATCCTGAGATGCCTTTGGGGGTTATCGGATAAAAATTAAGAACTACCGGTTTGAATTCTAAAACAATTTGTATCTACTGTCCATATTTCGGCTTTCATTATTATTATTATTATTATTATTATTATTATTATTGGAAAAGTAAATCCACAATGGTGTGACTGTTTAGTTTTGTTATTTAAAATTGAGATTGACAAGGAGGGCCGTGCAGGTCTTGAAAGCTTTCTGCTGTATATTTTAAATAACAAAACTAAACAGTCACACCATTGTGGATTTACCCCCATTATATTGACTCATGTGATTATGAGTTTTCTTTGGATTATTATTATTATTATTATTATTATTATTATTATTATTATTATTATTATTGCTATCCATTTTCTCTGACCTATTCTTTAATTCAAAGCACTGTATGGCCTTTGCTGCCCCAATGCTTTGTAAAGACTAATTATATCTCCAATCAATCTTATTTTCGTAACACATAGGATAATGTATCATTTTCCTTGCCAAATCAGAATGGACGGTGTTCATAGACCCGGATCAACAGAGAGTGCATAAGGTAACAGGGCGTGCAGATCGGCCGAGATTATCAGCCAACGTGGAGCGATTATTGGCATGAGAGACGCTGGAATGAATAGGACAGCCATAGCTAGAACCATGGGGCTAAATGTTAAAACAGTAACCAAATGGTTAAATAGATTTGACGGGAAGGTAAGTGTCGCTACCCGTCCAGAAGTGGGCGACCAAAGTTTTAACTGCTGAAGACGATCAGCGTATTGCCCAAACTGTGATGGAGAGGCCACAGTCATCAGCAGTTGACCTAACTCAAGAACTAAATTTACAATGTAATCCTGAGACAACTAGACGCCATCTTAATGAGCTTGGTTTTCGATGCAGTATCCCAGCTAGAAAAAGCTAAGTCAGGAAAAACAAGACGGGCATAACTGAGATTTGCAAGAAGATACACCCAAGATGTATATGATCAAAATTTTTGAATTCTGTAATATGGACAGACGAGAAATCTTTTCAAACAACGGCCAAAAAATCACACATGCTGGCGACCTTTGAACACAAGATTTGAACTCCAAAACATACAGGAATTGGAAAAGCGGACGCCAGAGTGTGAGCTTCCATGGTTGGATGTGGTCTGGGGACTAGGGGACTTGACCAGGATTAATGGCAACCTGGATGCTAGGCAATATATAGAGATACTCGAAGCAATTATTCCCTCTATTCACGCGCCTTAGCGATTCCTGCTCCAAATCAAATTCATTTTGTTCATGATAAAAGCTCCATCCACACAAGCCACTTAGTCAGGGATTGGTTTCGACAGCATCCAGATATCATTGTCATAGACTGGCCAAGCAAAGGTTGTGACATCAATGTAATTGAAAACGTGTGGGCAATGATGGTCAGGACATGGGATCTACAGGAAGAGCGGACTCGAGAAGCAATAGTTGATCATGCCGTGTCTGAGTGGGAAAATTTAAGGCGTTTGACCCAACTATTGCCAACGTCTAGTAGAATACTCCGTCCCAGAAAGACTTGATACAATTATTCAAGCTAATGGGGGTTGGGGCAGGTATTAATGGATTGGAGATGCTGTAACTTTCATTCAGATATGAATATTGGAATTTAAAATAAATGCTGTTGTAATTTGGTTAGATGGCTATGAATCATCTGTTATCTTTTGTATTTATAACTTATGCCTTGTGATTTATTGTCTTATATTAAAATAAGAATGGCAGTAATGAAATATTCTAATGTTTTTTTCTCTTGAAAATATTCAGTATATTCTGTTTTATTTTATTTATGTTTTATGGTATCTGTAGTAACATTATGATGTCCTGCTAATCATAGTAGTTTTATAAAACTTATTTATTTTGACACTTGTTCTTTTACTGTTAGACGTTGCATTAATATCTTAGATCACCATATCATCTGATTTATTAACGATTATTCTTATATTGTAGGTTTTGATAATAATAAACATATGTTATTTATACAATTCTTTTTTTATTATAATTTGTGTTGTGTGATTTTTACTGTTTTCCCACAAAGAAACGGTATGGAATATATCTTGACTACACGTAGAAAGGCGAGAAAAAGTAACTGGTTAAAGGAGAAAGAAAAGAGGAAAAAGAACGATCGAGTCAAATATATATCTAAATGAAAATGAATATGCAAGTAAATAAATGAATAAATAAATAAACAAATGAATAATTGAATTAATTGATTAATAAAAATATAAGATAACACAATAAACAGTTGAATAACTTACTCGCATAAGTTAACAATTTCTCCAGCAGAATTAGGTAGTTGAACATTTAGACCAGTCTCGCTCTAGCAGACACCTGTCGTCCAGAAAGGAGCGAAATAGGAATCTCTCCCAAATACCCGGACATCCACGAACTTATATGAGTGACTGTACCCCCTTTCATAACTGCACGTGTCGGAAATCTAAAAGTATTGTCATACCTGACCAAGAGGATGGCTTGCAACTTTCCAAATCCAGTGATCTGATATATCTAATTTGTAACTCTTGAGACATCTGGCAGATACAGATTCTATTGAATTATAAAAATGATGCTCTACAAGTTAGAATTTTTGGTAATTAACCAAATTTTGAATGAACTTTGTCAGGAAAATATTTTAAACAATGAAATTAGCTAGTCAAGTGTTGTTAAAATGTAATCATTCAGAAAAGGTTTCCCTGAAATGCAATTTAAAAAATCAAAATAATCTGATATCCATACCAAATATTTTTGCATCTCAATATACCAAATTTTATTCAATGATATGTAATTTGATCTGTCAACTACAAAGCCAATTGCACAATGACTAACAATTCAAAAATATACATCAGTCATTTTGTTCAATGTTTCTCAGCTTTCTATGAGTTTAAAATAGATTTTTTTCATATGTGGGAGAAAGATTAGTGTGAAATCTCAAAAACCAAAAATTAATATCAAAATGTATGAAAATCACAATTTTCTTACACGTAATACACAAAATATGAACTAGATATTTTGGCCATTATACAAGTATGGTTTAAAATTTTGGAAGTAGAAATTTACAGATTTACCAACCAGATCACAAGACGTGTCAAATAACCATTTGCTTATGCAGTCATAAGAATGAACAGCTTCAGTCAGTGGCAACCTTAACCCTACCACACCCTTGGACACCTTGTACATAGTATGAAAAGGGACATTTGAAAGGGACTAACACCTTCAGCAGACAAAAGAAAAGGGGAATATACCTGGGAAAGCACAAGGGTATGAACTTGTCCCATCTCATCAATCAGCTGTCAGCTTAGAAAACTGCTATTAGAATCTGCCTTGAAACAGTAATCAATTGGTTACCTCTGGTAGCTGAGGACATACCTCCTCAAGGCACTGCAATGCCAACTCCAAGGAGTCTTTAAACTTATCTTTTTAATTTTCAATTTACAATCTATCCCAAAGTTCTCTACTTACATACACATACACAGTATATTTATAAGGACTTCTGTGCTTCAACTTACAACCCTTTAATAAGCCAGAGTACAAACTTTCCTTAAACTAGTTCTCACTTATCCTCGCCATTTAAACCATAAAACCTCCCATCTAAAAAATTAGGCCAAGATGAAACTCTCCAATCTCTGCAGAAAAAAATACTCAAAGTCTACTACAAACTTCACAATCCACTTAAGAAATTGAAGAACATAATTTTCTCCATACCCTGATAATCTCAGACAAAATATCTGTGATTACAGACCAAACAAACATTAAGAGTATTTCAAGAATAAGGTTCTATAATGGAAAATGTTTCGAGTTGTTAAGAGTGGTATACTTTGTTGCCACATGAGGATGAAGCAACAAAGGCACCTTTATAATGTACAGTGCAAATATGTTTGTTCAATATTGTCCAGCAAAGATCACAGTGATGCTTCAAAGCTTGCACAGTCTACAGGAAGGCTTCAGCAAAGTATGAACTGAAAATTGCGAAGACTTCAGGAAAGTACAAAGTGCACGATGCAGCTTCAATAATGCAATATAGTATACTTGAAAGTATGAGAGAAGTGAAAGAAGTTTCACAGAGTGCAAAGTTTACAGGGTCACTTCCACAAAAAGTGTTAAATGCCGAAGCTTGCAAACGAGGCCCCCCGTGATGTTCACAAACGAGTAGCTTGCTGAGAATGAAGGGTTAGCAGGCGAGGCAGAAACAATTTATGTACTCGTACTAATTCCAAAAAACCTGTCAACCCTATGAATAAAAAGGATTACTGCTACTTATTTACTTGGTGCTACAAAATGGCAGCTGGGGTTACTTTAGAAAAATCATGAGCAAAGTCAAAACAAAAATAAAGAAATGTATTTACAAAATACATATATTGCCTAAATTTTAGTTTTAAAATTTTAACAGCTTATGAAATTCTGTGCATATAAATTCATTGGGAATTGTATGAAAAATGTTAACATGACCCTAACTTATGATTTTTACCTTAATCTACAGAAAACACTTATTTCAAGACAACACTTATTTCAAGACACTGCTCATTCAGTTCTAATATTTATGGAACCTTTAAATCAAAATGAAGAAAAACTTAAAATGCAACTTCAAAACACTGAAATGACTTCGATTATTTGTTTTGATGTAATAAACTTATAAAATTCCATTTTTGACAACTAATTGAAAATCCACTGTCTCAAAAGCACCAGTAATCATAGTCATTCTTAGTGAAAGTATACATGTAACAAAAATCAAATTAAAATACCTTAAACCTTACTTCCCATCCATTGGTTAAGTATTGCAACTTTAGGTTGTCCACTATCCACTAAATTAACACGATTTCCACCTTTCTTAGAAAGTTTACCCATTAATGAGAACCTTTGATCTATGTGACTTGTCTCATAAAACTACTTAAAATCAATTCAAGAAAAGTATCCTAACAGCTTAGTTGTGCACTAAGACTGAGTTTGCCTCTTACACCAAAACCCTGCAAAAAATCTTACCTAGCAAAAAATATGGGATTCTTCGTGACTTGAAATCTGAACTTTCTTTGCATACTTAAAACCAATTCGTCAACACCAAAACCCTCTTCAGGCAGCACTTTCAAACTGAGTTTAATTCATGTATTTACAATACCATCAGGAACAATACGGTTACTCTTAAAATAGCACACTGGCGCCTCAACTTCACATGCGTCCGAGTTAAAAACAAAAACTCTTAATATACTAAAGAGAAAAATCCAGGAAGGGTGCTAAACAGCAAACATAGAAACAAATGTAACTAAGTCCCTGTCTTACCCTGTTCAGTGACTTTTCACAAAAACTGACCCATCAAGCCTGACTCTTAACTTTCTCCCACTTGGCCAAACAATGAATCTTTTTGTCTGTCTAGTAAAGAACTTGCACTATATTAAACTGCGAGATAATTTGTATGAAATTTTGTAATTTGTAATGTGGATATATCAAATTGCAGCACAAAATGGTAAATACTTCCTAAAATAAACTTAGCACATTAATGAACATGCACACACACACATGCAGTACCTTACACTTAATTATTCCTACATGTTTTGTTGCATTCCTTATTGAACTGAACAGCTTACACCCTCAAAACTAAATATGAAATAATGCTACATTTGAAAGCAAATAAAGAATATGATAGAATTTCACTAAGGGATATTTTGTAGCCTATACTATGCAGTCTCAGCCTTCATTGCTTAATGAACTTCGTTATTTTTCACAAAGCCAGATCAGCGGACAGTCAGGGTAAGTTGAGGTGTTTAGGCTACTAAATCTGGAGCATTCAAGGCTAGCAGTGTCTTGAAATAGGCAGATGTCAGGACAATATTGCTCTAAGATACTCAGCAGTGATAGTTTTTAATTAATATCTTTATGTTTAGCAAGAAGCAACATTTCCTTGAAAACCTTTTTACAAATTTAAGAGATCAATCCGTCAAAATCAAAATTACAGCAAATTCTTTCCGTCAAAAATGGAGAAAAATTCATTGAACATTCTGAAACATTGATTCTATGTAGATTAGATGGTACCTATGTAAATACATTGGTCTGTGATATGCCTCTTTGCACATATCCTAAATGCTGACAATCAAGAACCAGTACTAATATGATACAGTATTATAATATGGCACGACCTGTGAGCCATTAACTCTTACTAAACTTTGTAGTAACAAGCATTAACACACTAAACTTTGTAGTAACAAGCATTAACACACTAAACTTTGTAGTAACAAGCATTAACACACTAAACTTTGTAGTAAAAAGCATTAAAACAAACATTTTGTAGACTAGGAATAAAGGAAGCTTTGAGTACTCAAGCTAGTTCAACAATACCCAAAGACCCATGTAGAGAAAAAGTCAACCATTTTAACATTTGCTTAAGGTACCCTGCTTTAAAACATCAAGACCAAAAAGAAATTTCTAGAAACTGATTTAACTAATCCCCTACAAATTTATACAAGCTCACAATCCCATATCCAAAACCTTCGGGGCCAGATTTTTTTTTCTTCAGATTTCAGAACTAAAGCATATACACTAAAATTTTATTCCATACAAAAATTTTTGTAAAAACTAAAAAATATACAGAATCAAATAAACTGATGTTCATACTCGCGTTTTGTCCCATATGTATGGGACCCTCAAAATTTTGTCATAAAAGCCTGATTTCATCATATCTTGCAAGTTGCATTTTGGGTAGATTACACTGGGCTATGCTTAATGTGCAAGTTTCATTTCAATAAATTGTGCAAGGCTAGGCCTCCTATGGCTGTCTTAATTTTGTTAAATTCCACTGATAATGATTATTACATCTAAGCTTTTGATGATGTTAAAAGCTTAGCTCATGTTTTATAGGTTAAAGGCAAATAGTCATACATTCAACCAGGCCTACCAAACTTGTGGTTTGTCTAACAATTCATTACTATTTCTTGTAATTAACAACTACTTACTGTATCATACAAAATACTATCAAACGAGAAACCAAATTAAAAAACAGCTGTCTGCTGCAAGTTCATTAAAAGTTGCATTACAGTTGTCAACTTAACATTTGTTAATTCTCAATGGCAATCTACTTAAAATTAATTTTTACTAACTTTACACAATGGAAGGTGGTTTTAGGAAGTATACCACCTTATTTAAACAGCATACTGTGGCTGAAGAAACAAATGTGCATGTAGCATAACGTTTTGGAATGGGGAAAAACTTCAAACCTGGCAAAATCACACCTTTACTGCATTTAGAATTTCCTAAATTAATTTGTATTTTTAAACCTAACTTGGTTAATTTACAAGAAAAGTCCCTCTCCAAGTTATGTTTCATCTAGCACCTAGGCAATGAGTGTCCGTAATAGTCAGCTGATGATTTTGAGAACAAACATTACCAGAATCCAAATGGCACATGATCACACTTGTTCATATTACTGTAGTATTTAATACAACAAAATCTTAATACAAAGAATATACTGTACTGTATTTGGATACAGTAAGCAAAAAAGGGAAAATTATTTTAATCATAGCCGTACTATTCGACTTTAGCAAAAGGATACTTCTCTCCAAAAAAAAATCAGTTTTTAGAATTTCACATACGGGATTGTACACTTGTAGGTGGTATGACCTGCACAAGAATTTAGGTTAAGAAGAATAACCTATTATTAAACTCCTTAAAAAACAGGGAACATACCTCAGAACTTGACTGTCCAACACTTAATACTCTGGACTACCTGATATTAGCATTAGTCAACATGCATCCAAGACTACCTACCAGTTTAGATTAATCTAAGAATTTTATGAAAATTGCTCAGTACAATAACCTGATACAAACTGTGGCCCCTGATGGTTTAGATATTAAAACTGATAAAATAATTACCTTGAGACTTACTAGACACCTGATGTCTCATACTAACAAAATTTAGGTAAAACAATGTAACCTCATACATTCTAATTCACCTAATGGGCGATATTAAGAATAAAATGATAAACTAAATGTCTTAAATTATACTGACCTACCCCAAAACAAAAACCAACACCTTGAAAATTTATCCTGAAACATTCACGATTTACATGCCGTTATCAAGCTTACACCAGAAATTCAAATAACAGTCCTTGAACTATAACAAACTACCCACCTGATATTTAAATGTTTTCACTCACTACCTTTAGTAATATTTACACTGATAAAAACGGTACAGTACTGAAGAAGGTTGTTGCTGCAGTACCTTGTATGTTTTCTCTGGAACTTTAATATTCCACTTGCCCGTTGTATTAGTTCTGTAAAAAAAGGAATTAGTTAATTACATCACACGAACTTAAACGCCCATACTTACAAAATATTGTGCAAAGGACATCATAAGCTATAAACAGGCCCCAAGAATACTATACCTATGTCCCAATTACTAAGGCTTGGATGCTCAAATACTCTTGGCTCTAAGTTGAGCAGTTCATATAAACTTTTGACCAATGCAAATTCTACTGAACACTGGCAGGTTCTTCTAAGAGTTTATTTGAATCAGCAAAATATAAACACTGCATCAGAGTTATTACTTTTATAGCCATTTTGACCTGGCTGTAGTCTGTGAAAGACTTGATCAATTTTTTACATTTGGCAATATTTATTAGCACCAACAACAAACCATATCTTGTCAACCTCAAAAAATTCAAGTACTCCTTGACTGGCTCAATCATTTTCAGAATAGTAGTTAACTACTTGCACTTGAACTGATCAAATACTAAACCCTTCAAGTCTGAAAGAAAAAAATTACTCTCAGATAGTATGAAGATTCACATTATGCTTTCGCTGATTTTAGTCAGCCCCGTAAAAAATTTCCAATTGCACCACTCAGGTTTTGGGTAAAATTTGCCTCAAATCTTCAATCGTGGCTCCATTTACTGTAAACAGCTGTATCTAGTACCCACAGCATTTTTCTAAAAGCCTCATTTCTTTTTATTAAACACTTACCTTCGTTACAGAGGTTCAAAACTTCTTAGGATTTTATTCAAAATTTGTAAATCAATTTCTTCAAGAACTTCTAAGCTTTAGATCCCCTGAAAGGATAAAAGTTAATTACATCACAGAAAATAGTGTCATCTAGCTTACAATACATCAAAATACAGACATCAGATACAACCATCTCACATGCATTATACCGTATACTGTATAAACATTCACTCTGACTAACAGTAACTGGTAAGGATATAGAAGTTTGGTCTTTAATGCACCTTCCTGAAAATCTATAGTAACTGGTTAATGAATGCCTCACCTGACGCCAGGTAGGATCAAGTTTGATCCAACTGGGGAGAAACACATGACAGCTGTTTCCTGAAAAATCCACTGTCATTGACCTAAGCAATATAGATAAAACAGAATAGGAAATTTAGGCCAAAGGCCAAGTGCTGGTACCTATGAGGTCATTCAGCGCTGAAAATGAAATTGACTAAAGATTTAAAAGGTGTAAGGGGAAAACCTTGCAGGTGCACTATGAATCAAATGTTATGAGAGAGTGGAAAGTAAGTGGACTGATTATGAATAGAGGTACAGTAATAAGAATGAATGGGGTTGCAGCTCGGGGCCAAATGGACATTGCAAAGATCTGTAAAAGTAATGCCTGCACTAAGCACCCCCAACCTCTATGTGGCTAAACAATATTCTGCATAGCATACCAGAATCAGTCAATTGCAGTAAACTTCAAGGACTAGTGCCCTCATCCAAACACGACTTGTGAACCAAAAAACTCCTGCAGTCAAACCCTATAACAGTGTTGAAAAAAATTACTGCCACTTTGGCCTAGCTGTAACCTTTCCAAACCTTTCACTTTCCAAATTCCGCTGGAATCTAATTCAAACCTCAAATAAAACTTCACACTTACATGACCAAATTTCCTTTTCTATAGCACTGATGCAATGGAGAATGTTTTCCCTGTACTAGCAGACTCTCCAGTGAATACAATTCTAAGAGGTATTAGAAATTACAGACAATCTAACCATTTCAATTACTTAACTTCAGTCTCCATATAAAAACAAAAGCACTCATTTGTACCATCACAAATATTTCCATCACCACCATCAAGGTTAATACATTTCTCAAAACTAATTTTCTCCCAATATTTCCGACATACTTTTGTAATGCATTTACCAAATAATTTTCAAGTTCATTAAAACACCAGTATCATTACAAATTTCAATTCTTATCTGTCAGGTTGACCGATTATGAAATTTAGGTCTTGAAGACCAAGCGCTGGAACCCATCAGGATTATTCAGCGCCATAATGAAGGCGAGATATATAAATGATATACATCCCAGATCCTGCCCCACCCTCCTTCGGGATCTAGGTTTTATCAAGACTGTTTGCATAACCAGTGCAGTCCACAGCTGCAGGAAAACCATCAAATAAGTGAGCAAAAGGCTTTACTGGGAGCAAAACTACGATAGGATATCTTTAGCAGTTTAAGAGGACAAATCATCTGTAACTGAAATTTTTAATTCATCAAATGCAAGATATCTTGCACCTTCAAATACCTTCAATTGTCCAATAAAATCTTTAATAGCCAGTATGCCTCAAGACTAAGTACACCACACATATTAGGAGTGACTGGACATTCACCCATCAGGAATGAAGGCCAGAGCTGATGCCTATTCTTTCCCTTCTCTGATTATTCTCTCTCTCACCTGTCCTTAAACCTACACTCCTACATGCATATTTTAACCATTGAAATTTAAAATTTTCAGACAATTCTGAACATACTATTTAAAGCTTATCATCAATCTTGAACATGAAATTGATTCACTCCCATATACAGTACAGAGATACTTTAAAGTACACGTCGACAGATTACACAATTGCAATTTTATTACTGCACAACTAGTAATTTAAGGCATTCAAGACTACTGTAGTGAGGATAGCAAAGTATACCACATAAACACCCTTCTATTAACAATCAACCTTTTTTCTGATACCATAAATGGGATTCTTCTCTCAGATTTAGGACAACTGTGATCAAGATGTCGGTTTCATCAATGCTGTTGAAATGAATCGCAATTATTGTTCCAAAACAACTATTAATTCTACTGACAAGGAAACATACTAACTTCACCCTTCCTAAGGGAGGTACTCCTCTTATATTTGATGCTCTACTGGGTTCATCAACTGAATTGAGAGGAAAATGTGATAATCCTCAGGTTATTGAAGAGCAAATGCACGAATCCTCATTTTAAAATTTAACATTTAGGTAGTTCCTCTCTGCTATACACAACCCACAAGGTGGAACTGGGAGACAAACCCCACAGCTGCAGTTTGAGAGGGGTTGGACAGCCAGTTTGAAGTACGTGGTGGGAATGGAAGTGAAGTTGAATGCTAAAAACGCCTACCAGTGAACCATTTGAAGTACACTGACAGTGCTACCAACCTGCAGGAAAATTATCCATTTAAAAATATTTAAAATTACATTTCTCCCAAAACCAACTTTCAACTATCACAAATGTTTTTATATTACCATTATTTTTTGACAAAAATCCTTTCACTCCTCAAAAAACTTGCTAGTTTCTAAGGAGCCTTACTTTAAATTTCACATAAGCAACCTTACCATCACATGGTACTCTGAAGTTACATTTCATAAATTCTTGTCTGAAATAAAATGAGGTCCTTTAGTACCAAAGATCACAGGCACTTCAAAATATTTTCAAGATCTGGATGCTACATTAATTACAAGACCTTTAATTGACAGTAAAGAGGACTGAAAGGTGTAACTGGAGGAAAACATCGCAGTTGCACTATGAATCAACTGTTAAGAGAGGGTGGAAAGAATGATGGAAGAGAATAAAAATTTAAGTACAGTTTAAAACAAAAAAAGGGGGTTGCAGCTAGGGGCTGTAAGGATGCTGCAAAGAACCTTATGTAATGCCTAATGTGCACTGCATAAGGTGGACCGACAGCACTACTCCCCTACAGGGGGAATCCTGTATTTTCCATAGGACTGTTAATACCCGGGGTTCCAAGCCATCAATCTGCCACATTGCTCAATGATGTGACAAGCATCCTCGTACTTGTGGCAGTGGAGGAAGGGGATCGCAGCCTTCAGTAGCCCCCCTTCCTTCTTAAGGTTACAGACCAGGCTACTAGTCTGGGTTTAGGAGAATGTTTCCTCGAAACCCGACACTGTAGAATTGGACTCTCCCAACAACTTGGCAATTTGTCTCTTCACTCTCAAAAAGGTCCAAATGAAGAGGCCCACAACAATTCTCAGAGGAAACCCATCTGGAGAAATCAGTCTTAACCATGTCCTTCCTCACGAACTGAGCAGCCTAAGGGGGCTAGTGAACCACTAAGTCTTATTACGCTGCAAACTCCAGTGATATTCTAGCAAGGAATGGGAAAAATCACGTGAAAATGCTGATCCAGCTTGGCCCCTAGGGGCTCTAGAGGAAGGGAGGTGTCCAGACCCATAATATCCCCAAGGGCATAAGCTGGTTCCTCTCCTTCAAAAGTTAAGACATGCCTTGCTTTCTCTCTCTGGGTTGTTCTTGATCTTGTGGTGTTCTGTCAATTTTCTGGAGGGTCCAACAAGACCCAACAATGTCAAGATCCTAACAGCATTCAGATCTAGAGTCTGTCAACCGAAACTACTTCCTATGCTCAGTAGTGGCTAAGCAAGTACAAGGTGCAGACTGGTAATAGCACAAGAAACCAAGCAGCTCAGAGGAGATCTATTCCTAGGGCAAAAGTGCTTAGTACATGCACGCATCGAGAAAAAAGGGATGTAGCAAAACTCAGGGGGAAGAACATACCCCTTTACATTTGCTTGCATGGTATGAAGACCTCTTACACTGTATAACCAGGTCGTGTATGCTCCTATCTCCCCCCCCTTGGATACAAGCAGGGAGGAGCTGTCCCAAGCAACCAAATGCACTCCGTCTGAGCATGTGAAGAATGAGGGGGACATACTAGCTTAGCCAAGTCATCCTGAAAGACACCACATGGAAGTTGGGCATCGGCCCCAGTGCCAGCACTGTCCTCCAAAGAGGGGAAGAGGTGGCAGGGCTCCTTAAACCCTTGAGCACTAACCCCTATAAGGAGGAAGCAGCAGGACTGAAATGGAGGGAGAGATGAAGAAATCAGATGGAATCACGAGTTACTGGGGGGTGTACTCCCCCCCACCCTGAGGAGGACGGCAAATGCCTTTTGTCTGTATTCTTCCTACCAAGCTTCTCACACTGCACAAGCCCAGCCGGCATTCCCTCCGCCAGGGGTAGACATGGGTACTGTTAAAGGTGCTTTGCTTGTCCTTAGAGAATGCTCCCCATCCTGTGTTTACACTAGGCAAGAATGTTTTCTAGTTCTTAAAGTCACAACTATAAGCACACATACTGTATACTTGTCTAAACCTTTCTTATCTGATGACTACAGGGTGTGTGTAATTATTGTAACAGGGATATGTTGTAAAATTATTGAGTTTCCCCTTTTACCTGTGATAGCCCCGTCCCTTGTGTCTTGTCATTTTTAACCCCCTTTTTTTTGTTTTATTTACCATTCCACTGTTGAAACTGTAATTTATTGTATTTATTGATTTATGTGCCTTGCCTGTAGCATGACAGATTTCTTAATGTAAACTGGGATTCGTAAAGGAACCATGGGATCTACCCAGTCCAGTGTTTTTTTTTGTTTTGTACTGGAGAAGAATAAAACAAGGAAAGAAATGTGGCGGTTTTTCTGAATCACCCTGAGAGTAAAAGGATAAAAGGGTGATTTTGTCACACACAGAAGCCTCACTAAAGTAAACAAAGAATAAAGCAAAATTTACAGGTTCAAAGGGTATAAACACAGAAAAGGCTCAATAAGACATCCACTCGTCACAGTGGCCGAAGGAGTCGCTAATGGCAAAAAGTACGGTTCCTCCTTCACTCAAACCCTATCACCACTAGTTAATGACCTTGTTACCATGTTCAACGTTCAAGCATGAGCCAATGATACCTGCATAAAAAAGATAATGGTCTGTACTTCTGTAGGAACAAATTACAATCTGGAAAACTAAGGTCTCCAAGTCAAGTACCTGTCAGGTCCAGGGATTACACAGATGGATGCAACCTATGTCAGTAGCGGTGCCGCATGCTACAGTTACATTAAAGGAGCCGAAATCCTTTAATATGTACCACCGCCAGGTTTCCACATGCAGAAGCCACCGACCGGGAAACAAGAAATGATGCTTAGGGCTTTCAGTGAAAAAATTAATACAACGAAGAACTAATAGTTTTAACCTGTCAAGTATACAAATTCATTTCATACCTCCCTGGGGACCACCACTACTGACTGGGATACTGATTATAAACATCCACGTAGTTAAAAGAGTGTGTCAAATTCCTATTAGCATAATATTAAAATGTACCATACCTGAACACACCCACACACTTACTCCACCTGAAAAATAAAAATACGTGTGTTATCAGTACAAAAAATGACTTTGAAAATCAGGCAAATTTAAATGAGTTAAAGGTCCTCATAAATAAAATATGAAGTCTTGACAAACGCCACCTTTTTAGACTTCAAAGACCTAACCTATATTGTACCTACATTTCATATTAGCCTTTGGTATACCATTAACATTTTATTTCAAGGATTTAGTCAAAATCCACATGAGCAGCCCCAAAGACAACGTAACACTAATAAGCTAAATGGTTTTTAACAATTGCTGACACCTAAAAAGAGCAATGATGTGTTGCAATTATAACTGACAAATTATGGCGTGATAAAATTTCAAACTTTAATTTCAATTTTGTTAAAATTTATTCCCTACTTGAAACAAAAGATTTTTGTTCACTATTTTCTTGATCAGTAGCTTACAAAGCCATAGCAGAAATACTGGAATACTCATTAAGGACCAAGTATGTCCCACACATCTAAGCAATAATAGATCCTAGCAGTGTTTCACCTTAAGGTGAAAGCCTAAGACACTCCGCTATGATGTCAGGATAAGCTAATCCACAATATAGGCCTACCTAACCTCACCCATGAACACAACCTACGGGCTGTTGGCACAAGTTACCTTAACAGTATGCCATTTGTAGTGTTTAAAATGCAATCATTATACACCTAATTTCCAAAACCATAAATTTTACATATTACAACTCAACATTCATGCGATCATTATAACGAGTACATCAAGAGTTACATTACCTAACCAGTTCTGTCTACATCATCATGGCACTGTGTATTAAACTCGCCTAACCAAAATCTTAAGACAGTCTTTCCTATGATTATGACCAAATACTTAAAATTAAACTAATATGAATCCAGCACTCACAATCCAACTTCAGCCAATTTCAAATTTCACCACTGATGTGTCAAAGACAATTCACTTCCAATTCTTTTGCAATGGTATAAAAGCCCATATAAGCCCTCATACAAAACCACAGGCCTACTCCTGTCATTATGCTGAATTCATGTTTGCCAAACTAAGGGCGAAAAAGATCGGACAATTTTATATAATATTGACAAATTTTAACATCTTACACCTCAAAGGTCTGCCTACGAAGAGTTCAGGACAATTAGGTCGTATTATTTTTGGCTGTGAACCTGTCAGGCTGTCAAAACTTTAAGCGGCAAGACATGGGACGCCGTGTTTAGTCCTAGCCCCTAGGGGATCAAAGTATTATATACATCCATTTCGGCCTAAATGACTTAGAGCAAAACAACCAGGACCCTTTTGGGACACCATTAATCATTTTAATGGTATTACAGCAAAGATCCACAAAACTGCTTCAAAGCACCTAAATTTACAAAGCACAGTCTTCAAGGTCATCCATATCGACAAAGTGCAGCTTCAAACAGAAGCCAATAGTTTAAAGGATCATAAATTATTCGAGGTCTGATAACACTTTAAACTTTGGCTTAATTCGAGTTTTGGTGAAGTTAATTCATTACTTGAAACTGCAAACTTGGCCTAAAATACCATCAGACTGACAAAATACTGGCGGTGCATTTGTCTGTTGTTGGCCAAATGGAATATCCCTTCGCCGTGTTTAGTACTGGCCCGGGGGATGGGGTTACCCATATGTTAACAAGTTATTGCACTTGCCGGACGGGATATGAACCATTCGAAACAGACATATACCCGTGCTCTCTCGTGAAGATGGCGTATGGAAACCCCTTGTTGGACGGACTTCAGGGGTTAATTACATTTGTTAAGGCCATTTGTCCAAACAAAAATTGGCCTGTAAATCCATACCCTCCATAGCTAACCAAAAAACTGTAGAAAAGTCAAAAATACCAACATAACGCTGCCCTGGGAGCTACTACTTAGTTCTACCACCTTGGGTACTAGGCTAGTCTGAAGTAGGACTAGGCTCCAGTTAATTATTGACTACCTACCCTTACCCCTCAATAATTATAATTAAGGGCATGTTAACATCCAGCCTGATATAAGATAATTACTGATATGGAGAAGCACTGAACACAAAACCTACCAAAGGGTCATAAACTAATGGTTCAATGGACAAAAATTTTAAAAGCGAATTTTTACATTAATATCCATAATTCACCAACACCAAAAAAACTGTTTAGTTGCAAAGTCAAGTTATTCCCGCCAATTACTGACCGAGACAGATTACTGCCTTTTTCAGTTCTACTCCCTTGCCATGTGAGGCTAGTCTGAAGTAAGTACTGGGCTAGTTAGGTAAGATCCCCTTACCCAGGACCTGGCATTATAATCAATTTTGTCTTGTGTATCATCCAACCTGATCCTGGTAATTACTGATATGGAAAACACTGCACAGCTAAACCTAAAAAGGGTCATAAACTAATGGTTCAATGGACAAAAATTTTAAAATGGCAATTGACGTTTTTCTGTATCACCCGCTTCACACTAACAATTTTAATAAAACTATTTTAGTTGCCGGCTGTAACTAATTCTGCCAATTGAACTGACCGAAGACAGATTACTGCCTTTTTGGGGTGCCCCCTAACCATGGGAGGTCTAAGCCAGCATTCTAGGTAAGATCCCCACCCTCCACCTGGCATTAGAGGAAAATTGTTTTGTCTTAGTAAAACCTGTCCTAAAAATGGCAAATAACGCCGCCCTGAAGTAAAGTGTTTACTGGTAATTCAAGTCGTGTAGTCTTCAAAGGTTAATCACAAAGTTTAGTTAAACCGGGGTGTATCAAAATATTACTTTTAAATTTTGTAAAGCAAGTAAAATAACAAAAACGCCATGCTTTAGTATAACTGGTATTAGTCGACTTAATGCATTACCTGAAGCCTTACCAATATTAACAGCCCTTGATATAGGAATAAAAATGAACGATGGTAAATAGGGTCGATCTCATTACTGTTAATTTTGACAGGTTCCTAATTTAACATGCTTTTTTAGTATAACTGGTATTAGGGGTTAATGTATAGCCTAGGCCTAGAATATTAACCTAATTAATTATTAGCCTATTCAACATTTCAGTTATGACGGACGTTGAATTGAAAGTTGACAGCCTATATAGGATTACTTTAAATGGGTTGATCAACGAATGAAATATATTGTAGTAAATTTAAAATTATGATTTACGAAATTTCCAATGTTTTACATTAAAAAATCTTATCAATTCCACAAAATACTAAATTCTATAAATGTTGTATTGACCTCCAATCTTATTACCTATCTCTCAAGGTCTTTTTACTTCTATGCAATGGACTGTGGTTGCAATAAACAATAAATGATGGCTTCAAACTCCTAAAACTAAAAGTACAAACGCCTCCCCCTACAGAACTCCACCTTTAGGACAAGATCAGTTTGGTCCCATATCGGAAAACATCGGCGACATCACTACTGAAATTAACACATAGCCAGAATAATTTAAAACAGAAATAAACCAACATATGAACGCCATCATTAAAACAGCAACATACCTTAGTGACGACGAAATTCAAGCCGGTTAAAGAGACAATACCTCGGTACAAGTTCACAGGTCCACCATCTTTGTCAATCTTCTGTCAAGACTCTCAAGATTCTTCCCCTCCACTACCAACTCTAAATCCAAGGACTCTAAAAACAGGCTTTCATTTACCTCTCAGCCAATCAGAGGCCTCCAATGACAACCTTTGAGTACCTTTCCAAGTGTCAGCCAATCACAACACGCCATAATATATTATTTAAAGTTATCATTGACTGAGACCTTATGTAGAAATGAGTGTTAATACATTTGTTCAGAAACTCATATGGAGTTACTATTTTATGGCTGTGAAAATTTATATAACAAACAAGAAAGGGGCCTTTACCTAATATCTAAGATTAGAAGCCTTGTGGTAAGGGCATTTTACCCAACATTCTAAATTCTGTGGTGCACAATCTTGCATATAAAATGTTAAAGTTGCAAATGACATCTTTTTTCTCAGGTCCCAAAGGTGCTCTGTGTGACCTACAAATTCAAGTCATACACAATTGGGCAGAGATATTGTGATATTTGCATGGATTACACCATATGTCTTACCAAATCCACACTTTCATTACACTCAGAGAATAAGAAAGTCTTAGATTTTTCCTTGAATAACTTGGTATTTTCAGCCCTCCCGATATCCACGGGCGGCAGATTTGAAGGCTCTAAAACCAACATTCAAAATGTATATTTTGCAGTTTCCTAAGTTGTATCTTAAGTAGATTATTATGAACAGGGTTGCAATATTCCACTTTAATGATGACACAATTTGCCAAGTCTTTTATAGAATACCCATCAAGATATTTTTAATATTTTTAAACAAAAGCAATATTTCTAAGATGATAGCCACTTACCCTTGCAGCAGCTGAGTACTGGAAGACAAATTACGATTCAGCACAATTATGTCTGTGGTCAGAACTGGATTACTATTACCAGCGAATATCACCAAGGATTCAGTTTCACTTAACAGAGTTAAGATCATATAGTCTCTCCTTTGTATTGGAGTTGAGTTGAAGCTATTGCAGAATATTGTGACGTCTATTAATGATATATTATTGACTAGAGCCAGCGTTCTGGCCACAAACAATGCCCTAAAGGTTATTGCAATGGCAAATCAGGCAAAAACAAACAACAAACCATTGTATAAAGGTACCCCAGGTGAAGCTCAGCCACTTAGGGGTAACTGTTTCCGGTGTAGTAGACCTCATACACCCAGGTTGTCTAAGGACAAAGGGTCAATTACATGTTACCGATGTAGCAATCTAGGCAACCTGTGTCTCAATTTATTCAGGTGATTGTGAGAGAGAGAAATTACTCACTACATTTGATGAGAGTGGTCAGATGTAAGGAACTGTGCTGGACAAACCTGATAGAGATTGGTGTTGCGTTAAGGATTCCTGCTCTTGTCTGGCAATGTTGGTGTGGTATTAGGTACGGATGTGACTGAGCAGCTTGGGCATTTCAAAACATCTCCAGATGCCATTAGAATGCTTACCACAATACATACATCAAAGTTAAGTATTTTTTAATAAGATCACTTTGCTCCAGTGCTTCAACCTACCTGCTTGTACAACCACATACTGCTCACACATTTCACTGTGTTTTTCATTGTCACAAGAAGACAAACAAGGCAAGTTGTACAGGATCATGTTAAGCCTACACACAATTTTGCTTCATAATCATCCACTTGCATAGGAGGACTTAAATATGCACTGTAGAATGTCATATATATGTCACAATGTTAACACTGCACAAAAATTTTGATCATCTAGAACCTCCCTTAATACCTCTAGCTACCAAGGGGTTGCTTGAACTTCCATCACAGTCAAAATATTCATAACTTCACTCAACTCTACTTTCTTACAACCCTGGAATCCATGTCTTCCTTGAGAACATATGTTTGGTTCCCATACAGTGAGGTCTACTGGTGAATTCTCCTATCTCATTGGTGTTTGGTCATCTTTCTTTTTTTGTTGGTGTTCAAGTCTGAAAATCAAGTTTCATCAATTTTCCCTATTATATCATTTTACTACTTCTACCTGTAAGCTGTTATGAACTACAACTACAGTAAATTTTTTTCAGATGTTGTTGTGTACACATTATCATCTTTCCCATCTAAAGTGGTGTTTCTCAGGATTCTGTTCTCTCACTTAATCTTTTCCTCTCTACCTGTGGTGCTTTCTTTTGCCTAGACATTTGTGTACAATCCGTACTCATCTAGGAATAGATATTTTTTAACAGTTTAAGTTACAATAATCTCCTAACAGTGATGGTGTTTAAGTTTTGTGGTCTTCTCCTTTGCAACTGATAAGCACAAATTTGTTTTCTTTAAATAAATTCTTAAAATCACAGCCCAGTGTAAATTAGCCAGTTAAAGACTTATTGGGTGCATAGGTCACTTAAATATTTCTAACCTGAAAACTTTGACATTTAAAAAGCACTATTTTTGAATTTTAAAACTCTACTGGAAATGTAACCATCACCACAAATACCGTCAACAGAATTTTCTTTACAAAAGACATCAGGCTGATTTTTACGATCACAGGAAAAAAAGATCCTTCAGATAGCAAACTAAGGTAATGCCAATGTCATTACCATTCGAGTTGATATGCTGACACATCTGCTATTTACATACCACACCTAGATAAATGTTAGATCCTTCATGACTTTACCATTCATCTTGGTTATCCTCAAGGCAACCATAAAAATAATTTGCCCCACTGTAAGAACAGCGTCCTTCCTCTTGAGGCCCACAGAGACAGTTGATGTAACATTGACACTCTGGGCTACATGACTTCAAAATCAAAGTTAATTTCAAGAACGCTTACACAAATTTCCAGCAGCACAATGCTTGCTTGTACTGTATTATATTTTATACACAATTCCCGCAAGATTCAATGGACTTGAAAGTACTAATACACTGTTGCATCTATTCATTTCAAAAACCACAACATTCAGTATGTATTTACTAAGGCCAAAATACAATACATACCAAGTGTGTGTTACAAAAATTAGGTCACTGTTGGAGAGTATTGTGAATATCTGAAAACAATTCTAATTAATCTTCTGGAGTGTGGATAAACTTTGTAAATGAAACTACCGAGGCAGGGTGCAATTGTGGGGAGTTTAATTTAAATAAAAAGTAATAAATATAAAACTCATCAGTTGACATTCCACAATACAAAGAAAAGTTTAAACAACAAAATTATAACATTTTCAGAAAACGGTTAACTTCTCTATACAATGCTCACGTGAAAAACGTTTAATATAAAATAAAAGAGTGATCACAGTACGTTCCAGTCAAACACAAGTACTAATTAAGACTGCCTCAGCTAAAATCCGTATTAGCTTTCCGTTGCTTTGATGGAAATGACTGACTCTGATTAGACGACTGATCTTCCGTGGAGCTTGTTCTGGCGTGCAACAGCTGGGATTTACGAGACGTTCCTGGTTTCGAGTCTTCTTGTTTGATTTGCTGAAATAATAAATTATTTTAGGAGATGCTCTTCACTTTCAATTGATCTAGTATCAATACCACATTACTTTAGCATAAGTACAACTTAAATACTGTACTGTAACTTTGGTTTCTATATAAATCTTTTCTATAGTGAAACATATTTGACAACAAACAAATGTCATCTCATTGTACTACAGTAATACAGAATATACTAATGTTGCACTGACAAAGTTAATCATGGGGTACAGAAAATATATGGAGGACTGCTTTCACAACCATTTGCAACTATAAAATATCTACTGTAGCCCACAGAATGTCTTCAAATCATTGTAGACATTTAGATCATAAATATCACAAACATACAAACATATATTACATGCTAACTACTTGGTACATTGGGAAACAGACCTCTGTGAGGTAGATAATATGCTTTCTGAGGTAGATGGTCAAGAAGCTTCGGCTCTCTATCCCCAGAACCCACATTCTAAGTGGTATCACAGCCAGAACCTCTGCTGTTAAAAGCTATGGAACATGAACAGGGGAAGGTTCCAGTGAGACAAAACTCCCTCATCTTCCCTTTCATAAATTCCAAATAAGTGTTTGGATACAGGGCCCTTGACACTGTGTTGCTGCTCAGTAAGGCTAAAAGATTCGAGCACTTTGAGTGCAAATACTATGAAGGATTAAGTCTGACATCCTTCCTAGAACAAACAATCAAAAGAGATACACGAATCACACAGGTACTAATCGGAAGCCATTTATATCTCGATCATCCACAGATGCAGCAACTTCAAATATGTCCTTCAAGGAGAATGATGCAAGAAAAAATAGTAGTATAAATTGTACACTGATACCATTGTTGCATTGCTTCTGGTGCTAAACATTTAAAAATTTTTCAGGAACTAGGATGTTAGAGCTGGAGACAATTTATGTAACCCTGGTCTGAATTGTAAGTCTCATAGATTTCCCCCACAACCAAAAGTAAAAGCCCATGCTATTCAGACCTATACTGATAAAAAAAATTACCTATGCTCTCTGTATGTGGAACCAAGACTAGAGGGTTGCCTCTTAGATAATACCAGAAACAACGGGAAACTAGTCCTCACTGACTTTCGACACTGGTTAACCCAGTACCTGTTCTGTAAGTAATTTTTCTAGTGGTTTTTAGAAATGAATGCGGTTTTTGAACAGGCAGAGTACTACTTGATGGCATTAATAAATTATGACTGCTGAGCATTTCACCAGTTGTGAATAATACTCTAATTAGCTCATAATTTTACTAAGTTTTGAACACTTCTATTCTAACACACTACCAAACATATTGCTTACATCACTAATCATTTACTAAATGTCATCCTGATGGTAACAAAAAGCTAATGAGACCTGTTTATCCAATGGTGAGAAGAAAATGCCTCCTAGAATTTCATCAAAATCCTTCTTATGTACTAGCACATCGAAGTGATATGTTTAAAGGAACAAATGCTTGCATGACTAAAGAAAGGACACTGAATAACCATATTTAGTAAAACAATCAGAAAATATTCTACAAAATGGAAAGCCTTACT
This sequence comes from Macrobrachium rosenbergii, assembly GCF_040412425.1. Taxonomy (NCBI): domain Eukaryota; kingdom Metazoa; phylum Arthropoda; class Malacostraca; order Decapoda; family Palaemonidae; genus Macrobrachium; species Macrobrachium rosenbergii. The sequence continues at coordinate 5,215,158 of NC_089774.1, read as the reverse complement.
ACCATTGGCCAGGGTACACATAGCGAGGCCTTGGCTGCAAAAGATCCCATGATCTAAGGAACATACACAGTGCTGCTAGGCAGCAGACAATGTTCATCTGAATTGTGAATGGAAGATTTAAGATTCATGAAGACCCTGTACTACAGCCTGAAGTTGAATATTTTCCAGATGTCTCACTGCTAACAGCAATTCCACATAATTCATAACCTAAACTAACCTGTAATTTACATTTAACATTCAATTTGGGAGGTTTACCTGAAATGGTAGCATAGTAAAAAATCCTAATAAGGTAGCTGATAAGTACAGAGGCCTTTTAAGCTGAAATGTTACTGCTGTAATTGGTTTGTTGCAAAACAAATAAGTAGCATTTCCTATTCTATTTTTGAGATAAAGATGCAACAATGTCTGCATTCCTTGCAGAATAAAAAAAGTCAGGATTACTGCTACTCAGACATCAAAAAGAATATAGACCAAATTCAAATTGTAATGGAACAGTAAAAATGGTTTTCATACTGAAGTACAGACACCACCCTACTTATGAGTTATGTTCCAGATGGCTGTTTGTATGCTGAATTGTATTGGAAGTTGGTTACTGTACTCTTTATGCCTGTTTATGTACAGTGATATAAAATCAATACAGAACTGTACGTTTTTTCATCCTAATATACAATACACTGTGCATACAGTGCTGTATGTACAGAATAGGCGCACAAAACAATATTTGAACTTAGGAGTGGCACAGGGGAGCACTCTGAGCACAATTTTAATTTGCGATCCCATTCCTTTGTATCTCTGAATGTTTTTAAGTTGAATGTTCGTAAGTAGGGTGGTGTCTGTACACTAACAGTTACTTACCTTCTCAGTGAATACATGAGCGAGCTGTTCACTCCTTGACTGCCAGATCATCTGCTGCCGCTGGAACACGTCAGGATACCTGGAATCATAGCAGGAAGTTCTCAAGATTGTTTCTGGAACCGTAATGCTACAAAATTATTTTAAAAGAATTACTACTACATAAACTCAATCCTTGCTGCACAGGCTTGTCATAACTGGCTGAAAAGGGATACCACAGCTCTCCATCAACTGCATCTGTAATACAATATCCCCACTGCACTCCAGCCATGAATCTTTGCATTCTCTTAACTCTTCACTTGGCATATTTCTTGTAACTGTCCCTTTATAAAGACTTGTGTTGTTGATCTGCGACATGTAGCTAAACTGATACTTATCAGCTTCAACCATTTTTCTCAGCTTTCCCAATATTTTCATAGCAGGCTCAAGAAACCTTATTCCTCTAAGTTTCCACATTGCAGTTCATCCCTTTTCCTTTTTATAATATTAGCATGTTGCTCTTGTCACACTTTTCTGGTACTATCTATTTCTTTATTAGGCTTTCATGTAGTCTAGCAAGCCCATGGATTACCAGTTTACTATATAAACCTTCTGTTTGTTCATGGTGACAACTCATGTTTTATATTTCTTTGGCTCCTGAGAGGTTTTTAGTTAGCAACTAGATGGGTCACTCCAAGGCCTGTCAACCTTGATCTTAGAGCTGATGTTTGTCTGACAGTTCAACCATCACCTTGATGACAGCACTATACTGTACATGACATTGATCAACTATATCCGAATAGTTTATCTGATTTGTGGAAAACTAAGTTTCTCTTGCAAAACTCTGACCAGCTCTGGATGTCCCTCAATGCATAACATGTCTCACAGATGAATGGGACACCAATGAGTATAGTTGATAATGTCATTAGGAGATAAGTGCTGTGCTATAATGAAAAGGATTTACAATACAGTTTGAAATTATCTTGGAGAAATGATCAGATGCATATCAGATGCTATCATTCTTCTAGAATGATAGCATCAATACCAATTGCCTAGTTCATATACCATGCATCCTTCATTTTCCCAGGCAACAGTGTGGTCTGAAATTATAGGTGCTCATTAAGTTTGGAGCCGAAATGCACATATCTAAAGTACAAGATGATGGTACAACAGTCAACCATGGCACAAGCCCATTCACAGTTCTTGAGCTTTGTTCCAAAGCATTTCAGAGCTGAGACTTCATTAAACAGACCTCCGAGAATGATTACTAAGTTATATTATCTATACTGATAAGGCCAGTGTCACTGGATCTGCATAACAAGGGCACAGGGCAGGCTGACATACTGTGACTAGTGGGGTTCAGCCAAGAAACCTAATCCTAACTTTGTAACTTTTGGGAAACATGGGTTCTTGGGCGGGTGTTCATGTATAACTTTGACTGGTTGAAAACATGACTTCTAGAACTATCAAAACACCTAAAAAATCTGAGACAAATATTGAACATCTTATTGCCATAATTTAATGTCAATTGTTTACTGAAATTAATAAAAACCTTGTTCTGAGTCTATTATAGTATAATTTAGACAGGGTCTCATGGTACACTAAAACAAAGTTAATGGTTTTCAAATCAAGGCTAATGTATGTCATAAAACAATAAAATCATTTTAATCAAATATCAATTCACAATGTAAACATTTAAAAAAAAAAAAAGTCACAATTTGAATCATATGTTACTGAATTTCATAAACACGCAATTAATCTTATATAAATTCCATACTTTTTCAATATTTCAAACAAAAATGTGGCCAACTTATTTTCCCCAAATGTGTGTGACATTACAGGTGCCTTTACTGATGGAAAATATAATCTATAAATCACTATCACAAAAGCTGTATCAGTTGGAAGCAAGAATTCCCAGACAGCTCTTGCCGAACAGTACATTGATACCCCAGATAGAATTTCCTTCACATCACCACCAGGCAGCTTTACTGTGTCTGTTACTTCAGGCGATCGCCAAAACTGGGTTCTTAAAGAACATATAAAAGGGAAAAATTTTCATCTCAAAATAAAAACTAGACAAAAGGAACATCTTATGAATATTCAGTGACATAAGAAACCTTTGGTTTCATATCCTGAATTGAAGCAGCAAATTGTAATGTAAAACAGCTGTTGGTTTTCAAATCAGAAACTATTCATAAAATTTAATTATGAATGATGGCTATTATAACAACCCACCAACCATTTGTTACTGAATATATGAACCATTAATCTTATATACCTATTTAATCTGTGAGAATATGCAAACAAAAATATGGCACAACTTGACTACAAAGTCTATTCAACGCACTGCGGTTAGGTGATGGAAAATATAACGCAGTCACTATCACAAATTTGAAATGTGCTTTTGAAACATTAAAGAAACACCCAGAAATTTTCAAAATGCACGATCTGAACTAGTCTCGTATCGGGATCGCCAAGACCATAAAGAATATAAAAAAGAAACATTTCATCTCAACACATGGAAGCATTACGATCATGTGGTACTCTTAGCATCTTACACTTGTGTGATTGCTTATGCAAAGTGTCACTAGACATCTTATGGTTAAAACTGACATTTTCAAATTTAATTTACTTTGCTCATAACAACCCACCAACCATACTAAACTGAATAAATGGTCGAGATGTTTTGAAATAGCCTTGAATGTTAACAAATCAAGAGAGATAAAGTATACTCCTCATAATCCTATTTCTTAACAATCCTTAATTGAACTGTCTGTAATAATGCCTTTATTTCGTGGAGAGACAATGGATGCCAAGAAAAATAATAGAGAATAACAAAATCATTAAGTAAATGCTATATTTCCTCAAAGAAGCATTATAACAATGACTGAAATGAACGTTCATCCTATCACTCAGGAATATCACCTTGACCTGACCTTACTTGTCATTAATTAATCCATTCATAAAGAAAACTATAAACCTGAGTCTCAAATACTTTACTATTTTCTTAACTATTATCCGGTGGGACTGGGGATGAATCATCACGAATAACTAATTGACTTTTACCTTGGAAATATCCCCAATATATTACCAAATACACACAAACACATATCTCTTTACAAAACAAAGAACAACTTACGACAAAATCCCGTCCTCGCTGAATCAGTTCATTGCAAACTCCTGTCTCTGACTTGCTGTCTTTTGGATAGAGAAGATCACTCTTAACTACCCAGTTCCCCTGGACGAGCACTGCCACCTGCTGAAGCACTTTCAGCACAGACAACAAGAATTCTGCCGCGTTCCCACGATCTAAAACTTCAATCAGCTCTGTAAATGAGGCCACACCAGCTGCAAAACAAAGCATAAACCACTAACAATCTTCAGTCAGATCATCAGCTCTGTAAACAAGGCCAAATGCAGCTGCAACACTAAAACATAAATATCCAATAATCTTTTGTCAGATAATGACCAGTTACAAAAAAACCAAAATTTTGACTTGCACCAACAACTTCAGAATCTTGACTAGGAAATCTTCAATAGCTGCCACAAGATTTCAGACCTATTCTAGTGCAGGCTTTTTTGCCTTTACTCAATTCCAATGGCATACTCTTTATGCAATAGCTAAACAGGTTAGGAGCCAAAGATGGAAGATGCTTCTTTAATTTTTGTCCAAACAAAAATTATACTTTGTAATGATACCTTATCAAAGCTGGCAAAAGGGAAAAAGTAAAAAATATATAAATAAAGAACAAATACTACTAAACAATGGGTGAACAAGGTAAACACAAAGGATATGTGCGTACACAGCAATCACAAAAGATGTGCGGTAGAAGAAGAATGATCCTATTCTAAGTATATGTCATGGATTTTTTTAAGATGAGAGATGAGATGACCCAAAGAACATGTGGAAAAACTGAAAGTGCAGGAGCTTTGTTAAATGTTTTTGGAAGTGAAGCATAAAAGTTAGGATGCCTGAATGGATTCATGGGCCAACTCTCACTTACGGAAGTAAAGAGTGGATGCTGAACGCATTTAAGACAAGCCTGTACACATGCACCTAACTGTCCATGCCACAATATAAATGACACGAAGATACCATAACTTTTTTGCAGCATTTCATTCTGACTCTTTTGGTTAATCTTAACTATGCAGAAAATGAACTAGGCATATTAATTACCTAAATACAGTACTGTATATAGAAATCTTTAAATTCATAGCATTAAACAATCAAAATAACTGTCTCTTCAAAGGGGACAAAATTGGCACTGATACAAAAAACTAATTAAACAAATACATTACAGTATAAGACGGATAAAATGGATACTATACACAGTAAACTATCCAGTATTTTTGACAAAATTAAATTTTAAAAAGACATACCATTAATCATAACCGTTTTCACATGGTTGTGGAGATCAAGTGAGATCAGCCCTGACTTTGACATCAGATGGGCTGGAAGGCCTGGGGTAAGCATCTTGACCTCTTCCGTTGGAGGGACCAACTGGTTGAGGTAGTCTTTTGAGGACAAACTAAACTGATCTACCAATTCATCTTCGTACATGCAGAATAGTTTACGGGACTCGAATTCACTCTTGTCGCTGCCATGCCTGAAAGATTGAATTTTTAATCAAATTTCTTTTAAATGAATGTACCCATGAATGTACTGTATGGCCAAGAGATCACAGTACATTGCAATTATTAAGTTAAATGTGGATGATGTTAATACGAAAGAACATATGCTCAATGAAACTTCAAGGTCATTTAAAAATTCAATTCTTTCTCAAACAGAATTTCTTCTACTAACATACAGCCCGCATTCATGGTCACCAAAGACCAGAAACCTGCAGTCTTTTGTGAAGGGTTTGCTCTGGACATAAAAGAAATGATGTGTTTTATCAAAAACACATCACTATACTCCGCCTGAATTGTAATATAGGAGGGAGGTCTGAGCTGTCAAATGACCAAGAAAACTTACTGAAACCTTCAGGTTCTGTGAAGAGCTCTTCTCGTGTATATAAAACCACAGTAACACAAGAAACTCCTAAAGTTAAGAAAAAATAACGTTTAGATACTAACTTGTTATAGTTGACCTCAACCCAAGGTTCCTCTTTAATCTGTCGCAGTAAAAACCCGTAGCTCTTTTCTTTGGCTTTGCGGCTTCGTTCCGTCTCGGGTTTTTCAAACCTCACTGTTACCTTCTTGACCTTATCCTCTTCGTCAGAATCTGGAAAAAATGTTGACAAATATAAGCTTACATTTTACAGTTTATAATTACTATTATAATTTTGATTTATTTTAACAAATGAGGAATCATTCATATGAGACAAGCCTAAATTGATGGCAAGCAGGCTTCCATAGAATATTATTTGTAAGTGGAATAAAAGAGGAAAATATAAACAACAAACACATACAGTACTGATACAGAAAACAGACACACAAATCAGAAAAACTAATACAATGATACAGTATTATTACAGCTCCCCTTACTCGGGAACATAAGCATCAGTACCATTGTTAAGAAGGCCTTCCCACATTCAAAACAGTATTGGAAACAGTACTGAGCAAAGTGACAAACAAAACTAAGACTGGAAATATTTCAAACGACTGCAAAATTTCACCTTCTTCTCCAGTCGAGTCTTTCCTTTCTTTCTTCCTGCATTTGTCGGCCTGGTCGAGGTAAGCAAGAGATGGGCGAAGGGCAAACACCGATGCTATGGGGGTTAAGTGAAGTCCGGAATCTCGAACTACACCGACTGCGTAACGGCTGCAGTCACTCAGAGCCTTAGTTGATGTCAGCACCAGTTTGTCCATCACGTTGCTTTTGGGTAAGACATTATACATTACAGAGAGGATGCATAAAAATAAGTGATTGTCTGTTTAAAATAATGATTTCTCAATTGTACTCCAGTAAAATGTTGTTGGGTACAATACTGTACCATGTCATTTCCACAACTTTTCCTCATTACAGGATAAGTAACATTTGGATGGCAATATTTCAAGGATACACACTAAAACTACATTACAAAAAAAATTTAAAAACTGGACTTTAAAATAACTAACTTTTTACTTATGCCTTAACCTGTTAAAATTGACAGACCAAGTGATGTAAATGAGTCTAGCTCTGTTTATGATACATGTAATTTAGTGCAGATCTTCTGGAGCAGCAGCAATACGGGTTGGAAGAGGGAGAAGAGAAGGTAGTGGACTGCTGGAATGGAGGCAGATGAGGAAGAGGAGAAGGCTGAGGAATGTGGGGTGGGGAGGAGAGTGGGGAAAAGAGGCAAGGATGGGTCACTGGAAATAAATTGAGAGGATACATGAAAAATGGATATTCTGCATTTATTACAATGAACACTAATTTTTATGTTCCACCATAAGTATTTGGTTGATGTTTGCAGTAATATTTTGGGCTATAGTTTTTGTAAAATTTTTCCTTCCTACACCCTAACAGAGTCGGCACCATATCTAACAAATTGTGGGCAGAAATCAGGCCATTAATAAAATATAACCACAACTTTTGCCATATCTCTCCATACCTACAAACTTCCTTCTTCAGACATATACAGAGATTTCTAAAACCATATGTAGGGTGTACTGGCAATAGTTATGAGAAGCCTCGCCAGGTAATACACAAGGAGGTGTGAGATCAGATGCAACGAGGTAAAGAGAGTGTGGGAGAGGGGAGACAGCTCTTATCTCATTCTTGGGGGGAGTACTCAAATAACACCTCAACTTAACAGACCTCTGTACTTATCAGCTGTAATATTATGAATATTTTAGATGTCATGAATTTTTAAATAAATCTCTTACACTGAAACAGGTTAGTTTTGGTTAGGAACTATGTAGAACTGCTGTTACCTCTACGCTGTCTACAAAATATTCAAGTGCACACTATAATATATGATATTTGAATCTTTGTTACTTATCAGAAAGCCAGACACAGCAAAGTGTCCGTCAAGATGAGGTGCTACATATTAAACAGTTGAACCAAAGCACTTAATTCACATTTTTAAATTTCATAGAACTGGGACAAAGTTTGTCCTCAATGAATAAATAAGATTTTAAATACATTGCAACTCTTGAACTGGACCATGAAAATGATGGAGAGGAAGCTGGGAAGGACTAGTGTTTGTTAGTGTTTATGGGGAGGGGGTAATCTGTGGCCTACACAGGAAGGGTGGTACAGTACTCTGGAGTGGATCTTAATTAATGAAGTTTCTGTAGTACCATGGAGGGGTCATCTCCATCACTCCTATCATCTTTGAGAGAGGTTATTTATAGTGGCATAAGCCTTATGGCACAGGTTTACACTCTGAAAGCATGTAAAAATGTTGGAAAAACATCTTTAAATAGTGCATGACCAGTAAAATGTTCCTATTAGGGTTGATATGTCATACCAAGGTATTCTGCAGAGAACCAGATGCATTCATTTTGGAGGACTGAACACAAATGACAGCATATATCTGCAATAACAGTAACTTTATGGGTGGAAACTCCTTCAGCTTTAATGTTCTAGCTTTTTGTCATGATGTATGATGGCTAAGTTTTTTTCAAAGCCTTCTAGTGCGCTTTAGACAGTGTTCAAAAACAGCTTTTCTAACAGAGAAAATACACATCTTTTTGCTACTACTTTCCTCTGAAAGGACCTTAGCAATCAGTTCCTGCAAAGTACTAACCAACTCATTTAGTTGGCTGTTGGTCATGGCTGATCTATACATGTTAATGGATAATAGTACAAACAAAAATGATGATGAAAGTAAAAGTGAAAAAAAACTAGGATAACAATATAACTTACAGTGATGGTGATAAAAATGGAACGCATATTTCTGTATTAGTGAAAAAAACTGGTAAAAGACAAGAAATGTTATATGCAGGAGAAATCTGAATCCAAACAAGCTAACACTTACAGAGAGTTAAGTTACTTACTCACAAACTGGCGTAAGCCACCTACCAGGATAGTGGACAAGAGATCACAGATTGCAACAGGTGATAGCTGAGCCCTATGATTACAAATCCAGCCTCAACCGTCTTCATCCAGACAACAAATACAACACTCTATTTACCCCCAAGAAATACAGGCAATTAAGCAGCTCTAAAATAAAGTCATAAGAATTAAAATATCTACATTTCATCAACCAACACACCTTTTATAAAAATTGTCCTCTGAATCACGCTTGTCTCTGAAAGCTCCATCTACATTCAGGGCAATTTGCTCACCCTTGCTTTTGTCATATGTTGCTCCCCTGGTGTGCAACCCTAACTCCATCTCTATTTGACCACTCCTCGGCCGGATCTTTGTCTGTGAAAAAAAATGGATGCCGTTAACATTTAGATAAAAATTTCCTATGAGCTCACATAAATTCTACTTTAGCAGGGAAAACAAAATTACTTATTCTACTACTTTGTGACTATATGTTCATTAAAAATATATTTAAAAAAACAAAAACCCACACAAATGTTTTAGCCTTATTTTAAATATCAGTTGGCCTTAGCCTTATAATTTTGCACAACTTATTAATTCATGAGTAGACATATATCATAAAACAATAACCAGGACATCCTCAAATACAAATCAGCAATAGGCAGGAATGAAATAAATGTGAAATTTGAGAAAGCTGGCTTCTACAATTCACAAAGGACAACTAGAAACAGCTCACACTGTGCAAGTTCCTACTGGATTCTACACTGTTCAAACTTTGTTATAAGTTACCAGTATGTATCTATTTTTATCAGCATATCTTTTTATGAGTCTACTGGAAAGGAAGATGCGCATGAAGGCAGTGTTTAATCAAACCAATATTCTAACATCAAATTTTGTGTTTATTATTTAATGCCTTTGGTCAATGAAAGCCACATCAAGAAACACGAACATCAATTCAGAAAGCTAAACTCAATTTTCATGAAAAAAAAACCAGTATCAATAAGTCAGCTAACCTTAAGAATGGTTGATTCATCATAATTGTGAGAACGTGGCCGAACAGGAAACTGTAGAACGTACAATTGTTGAGCAAGAGTCTTTGCTAGGTACACTGGAATCTGCAAATGAAAAGAACTATTAGCAAGTTAAAATATGAAATATACAACAATTCTCACATCTATACATGCAAGCATCTTTCACTCAAGCCCTGATGTCATGCAAGTTCAGCAAGAGTTCAGAAGTGAATATCTTCTTATAAGTGAAAAGAGGGTGAAATCCATGAATAAGAACTCAATCATAGTCTTCTGTTTTGATTTCTCTCCCTGATAACAATTATTTTGAGCTATATCTCATAAATTTACTGTTCAAAGGAGGCAACAATATCACCATATAGCCTACTCTTGTGGTATCAACGAAGGCCCACCGAGCTGAAAAATACCTGGAGAGAAACATCATGATGCTCAGCAAGGTATGTATTCATTTAAATAGGTACCACGGCTCTTGGCTTTGTTCAGGCAGGACAGTACACCCTACTGTATGTAGACTTAACAAGACACTACACCCTACTTTACGTAGACTAAGTTTAGGCTAAGATGCATTTCTTCATTTCATTGTTAGTGCTGTGTACTGTAAGTCAGGTTAGGTTAGAGGGTTCGGGTGGGGGGGGGGGATGGTTCTGTGGTGTGCTACTCAATAAGTTAATTTAGATTCATGAGAATTTGGCTAGGTTTAAATACCAGTCCCCGGGAATGAAGGTTAAAACAAACAAAAGATAGCAAATACCTCGGTAACTTTAAATTTGTGAGGGACTTCAGTTGCTTATGATTTCCATAAGGACATCAACGAGTTAAGCATAAAAACCGAATACAGAGTTGTGTCATTAACATAAAATAAAACTCTTGACCTGGTGTAGGAGCAAATTGGGACTTTGAATAACCGACGAACCCATGATGAAACGGGGTTCTAAATGAGTTTTATTGAGTGGATGCATTGCAGAGAAATGGGTTATGCATGAAGAACCCGACCATGAATTTCCTATAATGTTATGTCCTGACCTAACCTCTTCCCTTCCCAACCTGTTCCCTTCCCAACCTGACTTTTCCGGGGGCTTTGCCCTGACCTGGCCAGGGGGCTTTGCCCCCCTGGACCCACAGCTAATACGGCAAAATTGGAACCATGAACACCCCTAGGGTACGTTAGGTTGGTATTTTTAGGTTATTTTGGTGCCCTATCATTTCGTAGCCATTTCAGCTCGAAAAACTAATATGGCTGGCTGGAGGCTTATTGGTATCTTATAAAATATTACTGTTGACCCAGGGGCATGCATGTGGACCCGGAAATTGACCCGAAAAGGGTAGAAGTACCCCTTAAGTAAGACGTCCCTCTCCAGGGCACTTACCTCGGCAACTACAGGATCACTGTCGTTTTCGTCGCTTTTCATATTAAAATAAGGTTTCTAAAACTTCGCAATTGTCGTGTAGGCCTTCAATTGGGTAAATATGGCCCCCAATTAGGTAAATAACGGCCTGCAATTAGGTAAATACGGTCTGATGTCACTAGGATTTCCTTTGTAGGGTAAACAACCACATTGAGTTGTTTACATTCGTGAACGCGAAGCCGGCGAAGGACTTTAGCGAACTACTAAGCTGTCTTTTGTATGCTTGTTTTAACGCTGGTACGGACAAAAAGAATTTATGTAATGAGATTAAACTTTTATTTATCTGTTTATTAATTTATCCTTTTGAATTGCCTTTGATTTATCACGTGCGGAGCTTTTTAAAGTTTGTTTTCTTGTATTTCTAAAAGTCACTTCGATTGTGTTCGGTGACAGTACCGTAGTCTAACACTAATTGCTTCTTCTTCTTCTTCCTGTTTTTTACATTAAGGGCATAATTTTACTTCCAACGTGTTTCTTCTCAGTAAATATAATGACAAATAACCCCATCGTTCAAATTACCTCGTAGTTCTGTTTAAATGTAATTAATTATAACCAGTTATGGAAGGTGCACTCGTTCATCAGAACCCGAGCTCATGCATGCAGACCTGTTTCGAAATCGTCATTCGTATCCAAAACACTTTGATATTTCTCCGGATAATGCTGGAATATATGGTTATTAAACAACCAATTGGAAAGCGTTAAACCTTTAGCGGATAATTAATTAATCCATTAAGATGTTGCTAGTGATGGGCTTACGGGATTGGAAGACTTACATGACAGAAAATACTGTGTACAGATTGAAAATTCATGTTCATCTCTAACTTAAGTTTGGGTTTGACATTTGATATGGAGTTATCAGTTTGATTTGTCATTTCTGCTGACATCTGCATGCGTCAAATGAATCTGTGGACCCCATCGAACATCTGAATATGTGAGATAGGTCTTAGGGCTTTCAAATATTCTTCCATGGAGTGGGACCAGAAAAGAAGCTTACTTGAATAACACCTCTCTTTAATAAGTTGATTGCATTTACGCAACATCACAAAATAATTTATGTTAGTGACTGAGATGTATAAGCAGTCTCTGTAACATTCAGGGGTATATTCATTGTAACCTGTACATGTGACGTAAGTAGGGTACTAGAACGTAATTGTTTTTTTAGGAATCAAATAAAAATTGGCTTTTTATTTTCATGAGAATTCAGTTAATTTCGTAACTGATAGGTCCGTTAAGAGAGTGAAAGCCCACGGCTCTATCTACTATAATTTACCAAAGATTCGACTTACGCACTTGCAAATATACACTTTGTCAAAGGACCACCCCTACATGAGGTTTCTTAACTGCCCGTTGAAGCTAGAATGTTTACTATAACCGTTTTGACCAAGTAGTACCAAATCGGACATTAAGAAAATTGTTGTACATAAGTAACGAAATGGTGTCAACACACGGATAGTTAGACTATTCGTGTTACGAGTCAATATACACTTCTTTGGGATATTAGGTCTATAAACTTTGAAAATATTCAGCCACTACTTTCTGTATTTAAGCTTCCACGATATCACAGTGATTATACAAAAGCCTTTCGACTTGATTCGAAATACACTTACCCCAACATTTAGAGTTTTGACTATACGCATTAAGGTTCCTTTCATGTCTCTTCAGCCCTGTTTATAAGACAAATGAGGGTCTAACAGCAAGTAACTAGCAAGTAAGTTATGTTCCCTCAATGAAACGACCATAACCTGTTATTTTTGTAGTTTCTTATAGTACTGCAATTATGAACTGTTGGAGTAATTAATAAATCTATGGTATATGCTATACTCAATGCCAGTTTTATAAGCCCACTAAATAGTTGATAGCTACCATACACAGCACTCTCATCTGGCAAGCTTATGTTAAGCTAGACAAGACGTCTGAAAACGGTTGCCATCATCTGGGCTATTTAAAACACTGATACAATAAAATAAAGTTGTATGATCTTTGAGACTTTCCCTTACAGACTAATATTTAGAGACTAATATATTAAAATATCTCTTTACAACATTTAAATGGTTCTTAACAGCTAAAACCCAATTAAGAACGTAATGGATTTACCCTTGACAGCTGGAAAATACTTGGATATCGTTATACTAAACATATGGAGGAAGAAAAATACACATTCAATGCTTGCAGTCACACCCTTCGTAATAAAAAGTGGCTTAACACAGACACTTCTCTGGAGCAAGTTGCGCTGATGGCTTAGAAAGCAATGGTGTTGCAGAAACACTACAAAATGCTGTGACCACAGACTGCTGAAGACTGAACAATGGGAGGCCAATAATAAGACAGGCTTGTCAATTTCCTTTAATTTCAAACTTCATAAAATACAAAAAATAAAATTGGTTAACTATAAAATAGAATTAATAATGTTCAACAAGAATTTGGTTTTAACAATTGGTTGCAGAATCCTTGGCGTTGCAAAGTTTTAAATTACATTAGATTAAGAGTGTGCTTATTCAGCCACAGAAACTTATAAGGTTAAAAAGTATGACTAGTTAACATTACCATCTCCATTGCATAACTTAATTTTGTTTTTACTGAATGTAATCTGAGCACTGAGTAAATACATTAAATTTTAAAATATATTTCTGGAACTTAAAATATATATATTACTAAAGCAACAACTCGATAATTACAGCTTGCTAAAATACAAATTAAAATCCTCAGTCTAGTTCCAGTGACTATAAATATCTAAAAGCTAAAAATTTATGAGTTTTAGATAAAAGTTACAAACGAGTTACAACTAAAACTCGTTGCCTCGCACTCAGAAGAACCTCCACTTGTGATAATTGCAAACTCGACACGCCTTTCTCATCGTCAGGAGGAGGACAAGCCATCCCAAAGGGCACATGAAAATGCACATGCAGACTCCGACGGGGTGTGGCCTCGTGACTAGATAACCATTCTGAGGGAACGAAAGTTTTATGTTAATGTTCGAAAATTCAGGCTTAGTTGACAAAAATACATAGCTGAAAATCTAGGCCGTGAGCTTTAGCCATACCTAGCATTTTAATATGTTGTGGCTGCAAGTTACAATGATGTTTAGTCCTGTGACTAACTCACTAAGGTGTGTTTAGGCCTATGATTGTAACCTACAATGCTGTTTAGGCCTATGATTGCAACCTACTAAGCTGTTTAGGCCTATGATTGCAACCTGCAATGCTGTGTTTAGTCTTACTATGGCTGCAACCTGCAACGAGTTTTAGTCCTATGATTGCACCTGCAATGCGGTGTTTATACCTACTTTGGCTGGACCTCCAATGCTGTATTTAGTCTTACTGTGGCTGCAACCTGCTACACTGTATAGTCTTACTATGACTGCAACCTGCAACGCTATGTTTAGTCTTACTATGACTGCAACCTGCAACGCTGTGTTTAGTCTTCTTGTAGCTAGAACCTACAAAGCTAAAGTTTAGTCGCAAACTTCTTGGACTGAATCAAGTTATAAAAAATCTGCATAGGCTAGGAATATTCTGGTTTATTTACAATTGGGTACAATCAGTTCAAACATCCATGTTGGTCTTATGGGAAAGGCCTGCTGATTGTGGCATCTCACTGTCAAGTATATATTTTCTGTGCAATGAATGATTTAAGCCTTCCATTATGCTGAAATGAAGCTATGATTATGAAAGCCTGAAACACTAACTTAACATTTTATGTTCTGGTATTTATTTTGGTATTTATTGTCACAAAAACTGTAATTGACACAAGTCAGGATCTCTTGACACCCTGTCATGGCAGTTCCCTGTAATTTTTCTGCTGGAATCCTGATGGGTTTAACCACCATTTGAAACCCAGTTCTTGCCCATTGAAGCCCAGTTCTTGCCCATTGAGTTCTTGCCCATTGCCCAGTTCTTGCCCATTGATTCTTGCCCATTGAAGCCCAGTTCTTGCCCATTGAAGCCCAGTTCTTGCCCATTGCCCATTGCCCAAGCCCTGTTCTTGCCCATTGAAGCCCAGTTCTTGCCCATTGAAGCCCAGTTCTTGCCCATTGAAGCCCAGTTCTTGCCCATTGAAGCCCAGTTCTTGCCCATTGAAGCCCAGTTCTTGCCCATTGAAGCATTCATAGCTTTCTTCATGTAGCTGAACTTGATGCAGTTGGTACCTTGTCTATCAGGGTTTTCCTTAGTATTTTTAATTAAAACACTTTCAGACAAACATAAGAAAGGATTTGCAAAGCAACATTGAATGTTGAACCACCCCTTGCACTGTGGCACAACAGTCAAGGCTATTCCTTAACTCAAAACATCTACAATAAAAACTGTAAAGGGTGCTTTGAGGAACACTTCCTTACTTACAACACAGACTGGGCATTTATACGGATTTGGTGCCGCCACAGCTATCACAGGTGGGGCCGCTACCACGGGAGCTGCCGCCACCACAGGAGTTGTTGCCATGACGGGTTGCGGTGCTACCATCTGCATAGCTGAAGAGGAAGAGTTAATTTGTTAGTATAAAATTATTCTTACACTGAGGACGGATAATACTATGATCCCCCAAGTACTTTGATTTTCTTACGGTCTTGCGATGCTGCTATAAACAAGGCCTCTTGCAACTTTCAAGATTCAACACTTTGCATGCTGCTCTTTGAAAACTATTGAGAAAGTTTGCTGTCGTCAAAGTTTCCATGCTGCTTACATTTTGGGGAACTGAATTAAAATTGCAGTTTTGTATGTCATGAGTGTAGTAGCATTTAAAATCAGATGCTGATTAGTACCTTTCAATGGGTAGAACAATTTGCATGTCTTTCCCCAAAGTTTTGGAATCTAACCACCTGTTGCCACCCAAATTCTCATACAAAGTATAATCCTGCCATTTAAATATTACATTTGGTAAGTGCTAATTACAAAAATGGGCAAGCAGGCTCAAATTTAAGATAACCCACTTGGCTCAGCAGATACAACTCCTTGACATCTTTTCAAAAAGGGTAGCTGTAAAACCCACGCCCCTAGGTCAAGACATTTCACTTTCACTGGGCTAGTCTAGGAACCTGGTTGGGGTGCAATTAAAATGGCAGTTTTGTATGTCTCATGAGTGTTGTAGCATTTAAAATCAGATAGCGACTAGTACCTTTCAATAATTAAGAGAAACTCGGGTAACAGACACCTCGGCCAAAGATCAGCATTTCTCCAAAAGTAAACTTCCCCAAAACTCACATTCATCAGTTATGTATTCCTGGCCTGACAGGATTAAACTCGGCCATTGCCTACCAGTAATAGGCCTACAGTAAAATAATAAAATAAAAAAACACTTAGTACTCACGTTGGGCCAACATCTTGAATAGCTAAATATTAAGAAGTCCAAAACAAAATTAATAAAATTAGTTCTCAGTTGCTATAACAACATCCAAGAGAACATTTACAAATTAACAGCTTTAACACAACAGTGAAACTTGGCATAGACTGACGATTATCGTAACCCAGGCATTCTCCAAGGAGTCTAAAGAGAAGCTCTTCAGGATAGGGAAATGTAGCCTTCGAGTTATGTCTGGTGACTGATGGCAACTGCTGCAATAGTAAACTGAAAATAATCTTAGGAATGTATAATTCTAATTTATATAAATCTATATTATAATCAAACGAAGTTGGTTTCAACATCATTACTCACTTGCAGTAGTAACCAACACAAAAAATGTAGAGATTATGCATTACATAACATATAACACTTACTATTCAGCTCATATGGGCCTACAATTGAAAATAATTTTATAGTTTCATAAGCTCTCATCGTAAATCATTTATTGCCCCCTGTGGTCCTGCCATTCTAAGCTTTATGTAATACATATGTCGTTTTCTTTATGACTGGTTAAAAAATAAATATGGAAACGTAATAAAAAGCTGACCTTTTAGTTAGTCTCAAAGACAACAGAGGTAGTCTTCTACTTAAACACTGCCTTTATCAATCAGTTTCTCAAACTTTTATTGCTTATCTCTTATTTTAATGTTTATTTATTAGTATTTATTTATTCGAGGTTTATTTTGCCTTAATTAATATTTTTTATTGATTGACATTTGTTTTTTGTCTCTTATGCGCCTATAGATGGCTCAAGTCAGCACACTTCTTGATAGACAAAATAACGCGCAGATATTTGTTTCATTTAAACATATATCAATAACCTGGTTAAAAATTAAGCCCGGCTGTTAATCATTTTATTGTGAATCCTATACACATTATCCATATAGAAGTACAAATGTAACTTGGAAAACAGAATCCAAATTACGAAGGTTCACATTTCATTCTCCTCTTGAATAATGCTTTTATTTAACCTGATACTCAGAGTTTAATTCGGTAAATGTCTTTGGAAATGAACATTCGACTTGTATTTAATTTTTTTTCTGTGTGATTGTGAGGTATAATGAGAATGTTTGGAAGAACAGAGCCTAACATCACAATACGAGCTTTGCTTGTCAGTGAAATCTGTTGTCCTGAATCTGAACTATTTTTGGGAGGCAAAGGTTGCGTTCATTCAGACTCTCAGAGCAACAGATAACGGTGACGTTAAATTTTCCTACTAATCAGTTGACCCTATTCATGAAACTGACATAAATAGTTGTGATTTTATTTACTGTGTTTCCAAATTAAGAATGCAGTATATACCTAAGAAGAAATAAAGCAATTACAAACATTTTTTCTTCGCTCATCCAACTTGAATCTATCAAAACTCTTGACTAGCCTGAACGAACCAAGCAAAGCTTACGGGCCGCAAATAGGCTGAGTTTAACTTATAACTGAAAATCTATTTTAATGAGTAAGTCTGTAATAATATTCAAACTTTTCAGGAACAAAAGACGGTAAAATAGGCTAAAACAAGTCCTAAAAAAACGGACTTCTCCAAATGTGACATTAGGTAGTCAAAATTTCAGGCCGGGAGGGAGGGACTATAGACGAAATCGTTAATCAACAAACTTTATTATTTTTCTAAAAGCATTAACAATAATTTGTCACAGGTTTTCATTTGCATTATGATAAAGATATGAGGATGGACGGAGTTACAACTCTGTCAAGAGGAACTGTGCGTCAACGAGCTGAATTTCGTAGGCCTATGTCCAAAAACCTATTTTTGGACCTTAGACCTATGGCAGGTGGCTTAACCTTTTCAGACACTAACTCGAATGATCAATTCCCTGTCGCAGAGAAAAGTTAATACCATAAACAATACTTCAAAGAGATGATTTCTACGAACAATATTTTATTCTATGGTACTACAGACCCAGAGACTTATATAACTCTTAATGAATGTCTAGAACCATTTTCTCTCTCTAGGAACTTGGAAAGGGTCTTTCTGTCCTTCCTCGAAGCATCTCGTGTCCTATTCCTGATCATGTTGGGTCCTTAGGTCAAGGAAAAGGAAAAATTTAATCATTTTTGTCAAACAGTGACTGAAAACCTGCTGTCAACTTCTTCTTGTTTTCGTATCTTGACAAAGCTCAATGGGACTATGACATATCTCGATTCTGTACCTTGACAAAGTTACATTGGATACTGAATTTTCAATACAGTTCTTGTCTTATGTCTAATTCTGTTGTATAGATATACATACTGTATTTATATTGTATGTTTATATTCTCCAACTCATAATGTATTCGCGTAACAAAACCATAAGACTTATCTTAAACAAACAGATATAATTGCCATCATGTTTACCCCACACAGAAGTACCTAGTCCTCAATAAATAACCTGTCTTGTTTCAATAAATACTGAATACGATCATATTTCAAATACCATTGGCAGTTAGGTCTACAAGAAAGCGGATACAAAAATCAAAACTCGGATGAAGATATATCTGTCGTTCCTCTATTTTTTGTATTTTGTATTTTGAAAGACCGTACAATAATCAGGAAATGGTGGTTGATAAATATATAAAATGATAAAGAGAAAAAACATATAACAAATAATCTTTTTTTGTATAAAATTTACTTCGTAAACGTCACTCAGAGCAACATCAGTCTAGACTGATGTGAACATCGCCTGACTCAATGATATACGAAAATAAAATTTAAAAAATAGATTATATTTGTGATTTTTTTGCCGTAAAATATCACAAAATATAAGTCTGTCTGTGACTGTTATGATAAAAATCTATAAGCTATGTCTTTTACGGAAGTCTCGGAGAATTACTTCGGCCTACGAAAACTGAAATATAGTTTGGGAAAATTAATATAAAATTTCACTAAATAACAGAAATTTCACTATTTGTTTTTAGAAAATAAAGAATAATTCTTTTGGGAGGCCACATTCTGGACAAACTTTCAAGTGGACGATGTATACCTGAATATAATTCATCCTAAGAGTTAATTTCTTTTAAAATTGGTAACAGTAAAAATCTTGCCGGGCCTAACAAGGGGTAGGCCTAACCTGTTATATTATACACGTAATCTATTGACATTGGTAAAATTATTCATGCCTTTGTGAGTCTAACCCAAGACCGGGTTTCAAAACAATGCCTTACATCAAAGTGGAGGCAAATAGGCCTACTAATCAGTTAAGTATTACTTGGAAGACAAAACACAGGCCTACAAGTTACTTTTAAACAAGTATGCAAGTGTCAGGTGGCAATAAAGCCTATGAAACTGCTCTCCACGGCAACGGCAACTCCAGAGCTGCCATTTTGCCGTACTCATTCTTCCCGATTCCTACCTAATATTCAGTTAAAACCTTTCATTTAAAATCCTTCTAACATTTCTGCCTAAAAGACTAGCAGCACCACGTATCACATTTCTGGTCCTCGACGCCCCCGGGAGAGAAATAAATTAAGAAAAGAAGGACTCCATCACTCGTCCTTTATAAAGCCGGCATTGCTCTGCGCCGCCGTGACGGCTGAACAGCCTTCTTTTGTTTTATTGACCTCAGAATTTTCGTTGAGTTTCCCTTCGCCATTTCCCGTCTTGGCTCCGTTTTCTATCACCGTGATCTTCGTCTCCTTCGTCGGTTCTTCGAGTTTCTCTCCCTCGTTCTTTTTATCTCCCTTCTCTTCCTCCTTCGCCTTCTTCTTCTCCTCCTCTTGCGCCTTCCTCCTCTCGTCCTGAAGCTTCTGGAAGTAGAGTTTGTTGAGGACGAAGTAGACGATGCCGGTGACGAGGGAAATCGCCCCCGTCAGCCTGAAGGTGTCTCGGACGCCAATTGGCTTCATGAGGAAGCCTCCTATGAGGCTTCCGACGCCTCGGCCTGAAATTAGGACAAAAAATTAATCGGGGACCCTTAAATAACTTTAATAAAAATATCCTGACTTGTATGAAATCCTGACTAATAATCTCGAATGCAAAGTCTTGTATAAATAAAATATATTTAAAAAGAGAAGTTTTACTTGACTCGAATAGGCCTAGAAAGAGCTTCTGATGATGCAAGCTTACGTACAGGGTGTTGATAAAGTTTGGCGTAAAAATTTATTGAGAAATATCATAAATTTTTATGATGAATCTGAACCCTGTGTCATTTAGACAGGAAAGTGACCGGTTTGGTTTAAAAATGGGTCTAAGAACACTAGACCTATTAAGGAATATGGAGTGGTAAACGGCTGTGGATGATAAAGGTCTTAAAAAATAAACAGTTTGACTTTGAGGAAATTTGACCAAATGGAAAAGAAGATACAAACTTAAGTAAGAAAAGGTATAATATCTTCAGATGTTAAGTAAACACTGAGGTGTTCTTTGGAGTAAACAGGACACAGATGACTGAGCGAAATAAAGGGACCAGTCATGGCGGGAAAGATACACAGACAGCTTTTTTATATATATAAATATATTTGAAGACAGTTGCGCTGTCAGGAAATAGAGAATTATATTACTAAATATATATTAGCTGTGAAAAGTCATACTTCCTTCAAAGGTATAGTTTATTACGCCTAATGAATTAGAGAGAGAATCTTTGAGGATTTTAAACAAAGGAAGTGAGATTTAGATACGGTTAAGTAAACATAACGAGTACGGAAGATGATTTATAAACGACACACGCAAAGTCATGTGAATATCTGCATAACATAACAGATGGGAAGTCTGACGTATCTTCAAGCTTTAGTTTTGAATTCAGACAAGACTACGATTTAATCTCGATAGGAGACCATATAGGCCTATTGTCAAGGGCACCAAGATGGTGAAGATCTGGTTTAGGTTCGTGGCCCCTATGAACAGGTTACACCCGGAAGTGAGAGAGAGAGAGAGAGAGAGAGAGAGAGAGAGAGAGAGAGAGAGAGAGAGAGAGAGAGAGAGAGAGAGCTAGCTTCATGTAAAGTTATGCCTACAGAACCCTTTACAGTCTCCTCTGTAATCTTTACTCGTATGCAAAGGAACAATTATTTCTCTCACCCATTTCTGCAGAACCTTTCCCTCATTCAGACATACCTTACACACTCTGGCCAGCCACCTAATCACTTTTTCATTCCTGTACTGCATCAGGTCATCCATACAGAAGTATAAATAACCCTAATAATCATAATTTTTAAATAATTATAACATTAAAACTCTAAGGATGTCTGACTCACCCACGCCGTAATGCAACCCTCCGTAAACTCCCTGGAGAGTGGCCAGGGTCGCGGGAGTTGCCAAATCCGCGGCGTAGGACACAGCGGCGGCGCTCAGGAGGGACACGTGAAGCACTCGAGCATCTCGAAGGGCATGCACCACCAGGGGTTGGTCAGGAACGAGTATCCTATGGAGGGATTATTTAAGGAATGAGGCAATATCCTGACTTGGTCTCTCTCCCTGTAACTATATGGAAAGGGGACGCGTTACTGGATGGGTGTTGCGTTTGGCTACCGTGGTCATTAAAACTATGGAAGCTGTTCCAGTGTTGGAGGACTTAAGTTCTAAAGTGTCTAATCTAGACATACTTGAACACACTGAAACTAGACATAAAGCCAGAATTTGGAATGGCTGATGCTTAAAGACAACACAGAACTGATCAGTAGCAGTGAAGAGAAGCTGTGTAATCTAGTGAAAGTTTGAAATTCCTGGAAAAGGAGAGAGTTGAGAGCCAATGTGGCCAAGAGCAAGATTATCAACCAGGAAGATGGAGCATTGAATGTTAATATGGATGGCAGAAGAATGAAAGAGTTTGAGTAGCATAGGTATTTGAGAATGAGTACAATGGATGATGACAGGATTAAACTGAGAGGTTAGGCAAGAAGAGTGTCAGGCGATAAAGAGGAACCAATAGGTTTTATCTTACTATTCACAGATCTGCTTAGAGAGGAATCATTAAATATATAAAACAACTTATTAAAAACCTATGGTACCATAAGAAATAATATACTTCAATATAAGCAAAATAGCACAAGCATGGGAGCCGTTGCAAAGGCAAATCCTCATTATTACTACTATTACTGCTACTACTTGTTTGGAGTGTCTATGGAAGCCAAGGTGAGAACGTGAGAAGGAATTGTTGAGCCAATCCTCCTTTACAGGAGTGAAGCGTGGATGTCAGATGCAAATGAAATAAAAAGGTATAAAGCAGTTTGTTTAGTATACATGATGCAAGCAGAGTTGTTAAACAGCTGTATAAACGAGCTAATGTTGTGGAATTTTGTGCAAATGAGGTCCATCAGTTATTCAGCAGTTAGAGTATGAATATGGCTTAATATTTTATAAAGAACTTCCCATAGATCTTGTCATATTCGAGAGAACTACTAGAATTTCAGTATGAACATAGTCACAGCAGCTCTTAGGTGCATAAATTTTCTTAAATACTTGGAAAAGAGAAATCTCACCTATCATTCTCACGAAATACACAATCATGCCGAAGACGATGGTGTTAACGAGGCCCAACTTCTTGAAGATGTAGCCTGAGGCTATGAGCACGGGTATGCCTGCAAGATTACCGACTGTGACCGTTATCCCCATCAGGAATTTGGTGGCCCCTAGATCCTGCAGGAGCCAGAAGAGGAAGGTGTCCAGGAGTCCGAAGCAGGTACCTGAAGGATCGTTGCAGGATTTTGTGTAACGGGTGTTTAAAGAAAATCCTTAGGCCTAGAATAATAAACCAGTTTTGAAGAGCAGGATTTGTGTTTTGGTTCAAGAGGCCAGAGGCCAATTTCCAGACATGGCCTTAGATGAAATCTTTTAAATTCAAGTTAAATTATGACTATTTCCTGAGTTAATTATTAAGTTTATCTTGAAACAGGATATGTTGTCTTTGAACAGGCCTTGGGTGATGAAACTGTCTGGTGTAATTTCTATATTTTTATCTATTTTTCGCACTTTTCTTTTTACTTTGACGTTCATTTTCGAGCTCAAAAAGGCTTGCATTTATTAGTAACTCTGTATAAAACAGAAATCTAAATGTTTACTTACAGAGACAAGTAGTTTCAATCACCACTTCACAACGTAAACAAAAGCAGAAGCTAACCTGAGGTCACTTACCTGTGATCAACATGGCCGTCAAGAAAGTGACGATCTCGGGTTTCTTGATCAGCATCCGGAAGTCTTTGATCACTTTGTTGGAGGGCTGGCGGAAATCTAGATCCACAAAGAGGATTATTATGGCTGCTAGCTCCTTCAAGCAGCAGTACACGTAGAATGCAGGTCTGGTGAAAGAATTCAAGAGCAAAGTTTGGTCAGAGTCCGTCTGTCTGTTCTTGAGATGTGTTGTTGACACAGACACTGAGAAAACACCACTTTTCAACAATTATGGCAAAGGCGCTCACCCTGAGCACACTAAATATGAATCTAGGTTTGACCAGTGACCTTTGTGAGGGGTCAAACTGTCGAATTCCTCACTGATATCCACCAAGATTGAATCATTTTAAAAAGGTCAGTTGGTGAATACTTTCACCAAATTTGACCAAAATCCGTTGTCAAGATACTTGGTTCATTATAGACACATACAGACATACATGACAAAGAATATCTCCTCACAGCCTTGCTGGCAATAATAGCTACTATATTACAAGTCAAGTGATTAAATATGGTGGGTAATATTAAATTGCAGGCACAGACTTGAAAATGGAACAGGTTTCATTTTTATTTGATGTTATGCATGAACAAATTTGATTTTTAAATTAAAATTCTATAAGAACCCATCCATCATTGTGAAATGGCATACAATTTCATCATCTAGTTTCCTCCTAGTGATTAAAAGAAGAAGGTGTCTTGTGACAAGGGGTCATTTGCACCAATGTGATTCTGTCACTTGTCACACAAGGAGTTGAGAAACTGAAGATGTCTTTCAAGATTTTGAGTGAATGGTTTCTCCCTGTCCCTATCCTGAACTTGGTCATCAAACTAGCCATTTTTACTCTAGAAAACTGTTAGCTTTTAATAAACAATTTCTAAGGTTTTAGTATTGCAAAAACCTTTAAAAAATTCTTCATGATGCTCCCTAGTCTGCATGTAGAAACAAACTCATATTACACAGTTTAATTTTTTAAAATTTTTGGATAATGGCCCTCCTGCATTTTGAAGCTTATACCTTGCTACAATGAGATTGTGAGAAGAGGTGCTGTATCTACAACTGGATTATAATAGTCTACAGTTTCAAGATGGGAATCAATGTGAATGCAGGCATCTGTATGTTTATATATATTTTGTTACCCAGAAATTTTATTTTGTAGAACTTAGACATTTTAGTAATTTGAGTTAAAGTAATAATAAATAAAAGTTAATAATAAACAAGTAAAAAATGCGCTGAAGTTTCTTTGGCGCAATCGAGTTTTCTGTACAGCTGCTACAGCGTATAATCAAGGCCACCGAAAATAGATCTATCTTTCGGTGGTCTCGGTATAATGCTGTATGAGCCGCCCCCACTCACGGCCTGGTGGTGGCCTGTCCTATATCGTTGCCAGAAGCACGAATATGGCAAACTTTAACCTTAAATAAAATAAAAACTATTGAGGCTAGTGGGCTGCAATTTGGTATGTTTGATGACTGGAGGGTGGATGATCAACATAGCAATTTGCAGCCCTCTAGCCTCACTAGTTTTTAAGATCTGAGGGTGGACAGAAAAAGTGCAGACAGACAGACAATCACCAACCCAGCATACATGCAGGACAAGGCTTCCTAATTACCTATCGTACAACTTGAAAACTCACCTGTAATCCTGGAAGTTATTGACACTGGAGAAGTGGTCGATGAGTTGACCTGATATTGGAGTCAGGACTATTCCTCCAAGATTTCCGTAGAGCCTCTGCAGTCCATAATCTCCTTTGTGTTCCCTCACCACGGCAATGGCCGCGCCGTCGAAGAGCGTGAAGCTGGTGGCTTTTGGGGAATAAGAAATTAATAAACTGGACTGCATTATTAAAGATGGATAGTGCTAAAAAAACTTCCCTATGTGTTAGACAGAGAATAGGCTAAAATATTCATATTTTAGTTAACATTATCTAGAGTAACTTTGACTAAGTTTAACCTTACTATATTTAACCTTCCTAAGAATAACCTTACCAAGAGTAACCTTACAAAGAGTACCCTCTCAAAGAGCAACCTTACCCAGAATAACCTTAGCAAGAGTAACCTTACTAAGAGTACCCTTACAAAGAGCAACCTTACCTAAGGTCAGGGAGTTGAGAACGCGAACCAACAGGTAACACCAGAATGTCAACATCGGGTTAATGTCTTCTTCTGTGACCTTGTTCGTGCACAGGGCATCTCTGGAGACTGTAGCCTGGCACTGCAGGGTACAATTTGCAGCTCCGTTGTGCTGCAAATCGGATTTTGCTGTTTCGTAGGCCACGGCATCTGCTGCAGCTAGGTCTATGGACTGTATGGAAAAATGGTTGAAGTTTACTACAAGTTTTAATATTATTTTGCTTCCTTACAGTTACAGAGGCTAGACTAAGTCAGATGAGAGCTTTAGTTTCCTTGTACAGAGAGAGAGAGAGAGAGAGAGAGAGAGAGAGAGAGAGAGAGAGAGAGAGAGAGAGAGAGAGAGAGAGAGAGACTTTCCTTTTTTGTGAAGGCAGCTTCATACTGATAGAATAATTTTGGTTCAGGCTCCCAGCTCCTTAGTGCAAAGTCTAGATATTTTGATGAGAGAGAGAGAGAGAGAGAGAGAGAGAGAGAGAGAGAGAGAGAGAGAGAGAGAGAGAGAGAGAGAGAGAGAGAAACTCCTGTACAATGAAAATTTAAGTAACAGTTATTACCTCCCAAAGAAGAACTCTGCATCTGAGACTAGAATCAACAATATCTCAGTTTTAACATTTCTAGTTTTTATAGACCAAACATACATCTATATTTAGTAAACCACTTAAACATTCAGCTGCTTATTTTTTCTTTTTTAATGAGTGATCTCTTCTTTCTGTATTTCCAATTTATCTTCTGTTATTTCTTTCTAATGAACATATTTTTTGAAGGCTTGAATTTTGAGAGCTTGTTCCATATGAATAGGTTTCAGCTTCTGCATAATAATAATAATAATAATAATAATAATAATAATAATAATAATAATAATAATAATAATAATAATAATAATACCTGTGTAAAAACTGCAACACAAAGACGAAAGTAAAACGACAAATTCACAATATATCACAAATAACGGCCAGAAGAGTCCCAACGGCTCTGCGGAAAGCCTTTTAGACCGACATGGCGCAGGCAGGCCACTCACCTCCAGAGACACCTGGGGGCACTTCCAGCCCTGGACGTGAAGGCGCCTCGAATTTCTCTCCACGTCCCCGACGAGCCTCGCCGAAATTTGTCTGGAGACGTTGGTCAGGTACTGGTTTAAAATACAGCCCGAGGAACTGGCGCCTTCCTCCAGGCACAGCGTTCGTTCTTCTTCCGCCACGATGGCCAAGGATCTGAGGGAAAGTGTTTTTAGGGTTAGGGACGTTAGATATGGCTATCAGCCGTTGGTATTTTTACTGTTTTTTGTTTGTTTTAATCACAGAACGGGAAATTGTTGGTTTTGGTTAAATTCTGGAGGTATATGCATGTGTGTGTGTGTTTGTGTGTATGTTTGCGAGCCGTTACATAGGTCTATCAACCACGATTGCTTCTGACGTTTTTGTGTTTCAAAGAACAGAATAATCGTTGCTTTTAGTTGAATTATGGAAGCATACTTGTTCATGTATGTGTATGTGTGTGTAAATACACCTCCATACACGTGTGTATCTGAATATCTGGCCACACGTGTGTGTATGTGTATTTCGGTGTCCGTGTAAATACACCCGTTGGTAGAAGAAGATTCAGTGACTCAACTCATCCGCATTGGCACAAAAAATTTAAAACAATATTTAAATCCAGCTTCACTGAGAACTACGGGTCAATAATAAACCACAAGATACCAGAGAATGAAAACAGTTGAATAAGAAGGACCATTAAACCAAAACACGAGAAATAATACTGGACAAAAACAAAACTTAGAAAACGTAAACATTAGTGACGTAACCATGAAGACTCGTCCTGATGAAAGTATTGACTTGAGATGTGGGACAGTTGTCTCTCTCTCTCTCTCTCTCTCTCTCTCTCTCTCTCTCTCTCTCTCTCTCTCTCTCTCTCTCTCTCTAAGACACCACATAGCTTACCTCTGTGTCCCACAGAGAGTGCAGTTCCCAATTGTAAGGTCGACTGAGGTCACATTCTCCAGATAGTTGCACTTGTAAGGCGATTCGAACCTCAGGTCAGGTTCTAGCGAAAGGGCAGCGCCACAGGTCACCCTCAGGGGCAGGTCATCAGGGAGGTCAATGGTCCTACGCCCCATGGGCACGGCCGGGAAGATCAGGGAAGCGAAGCCGCTAGCGGCCATCGTGAGACTCAGGAAATACTATGATGGGAAGTGAGAGAGAAAATGGGTATTTTATTTAGCTTTCTAACTCTCTTGCTTTCTTTAGAGAAAGTCCTTGCTTTCTAATACCTTCTTTCATCATCTATCCAGGTTTTCATTAAGCTATAGTCTTCCATTCTCTCCATCTGACCCAACCATCTCAAAATATTTTAATCTAACCTTTCAATTGTGCTAACCTTTGTATTAATTCTATGTATATATCCATATTTCTCATCCTTTCAGTTCTTAAGCCACATATGACTATATATTAAATTTCATTTGAAGTCTCAACATTTTTTTAATTGCGTTAGGCCTCAATACTTCACTTCTGTAAAGGAGAGTTGGCTCAACAGTCCCTTCATATATTCCAACCTTTGCTTCCAAGTCTTTTCCAAGCTTTAACCCACAGCCTTCTCTTCCAAACGATTGTTATATCTGCAAATAAAATTTCTAACTTTTATTGTTTTCTGAGATTTCTCGTCACTATCCCAAATCAGGTATGTGTCATCTGTAAACATTAGCCACTCCATATTCTACTGATGACTCATTTGCTTATCCCAAAAAAGATATTAAACCACGGGCACATAAGTTACCCTTGTCTCAAACCCACTTCTACACAAAACCAGTCACTCTCTCATCTAGCAAATCTCACACATGCTTCATTTTCATGA
This sequence comes from Macrobrachium rosenbergii, assembly GCF_040412425.1. Classification (NCBI taxonomy): domain Eukaryota; kingdom Metazoa; phylum Arthropoda; class Malacostraca; order Decapoda; family Palaemonidae; genus Macrobrachium; species Macrobrachium rosenbergii. The sequence continues at coordinate 5,186,569 of NC_089774.1, read as the reverse complement.
TGAAATTTTTTATGAATCTTAATTACTTATCTTCTATACCATAAATCTTCAACATATATATATATATATATATATATATATATATATATATATATATATATATATATATAAAAAACTCAAATTTTGGATACTGACTTACTTTGAAATTGCCAATCTTGTCTGCCACTATCCCAGTCAGAGGAGGTCCCAAGATGGCAATGACCGGAATGACACCGTAGACGATTCCCAGTTCCTGTTCGTTGATTCCCAGCGACCTTGCCTGTAGAGTCAGGAATGGGAACATAGCCATTGACGCTGCAAAAGAAATCATTTTAGTTTTTTTTAATGTAAAGGTTGATGGAATTAGTGCATATCCTTGCCTCTTGAAAGAGGGGAGGCTATATTTCATGAAAATAATTTTTGATATTATATTTATCTATATGGATGTATGGATGTATCTATAATAATAATAATAATAATAATAATAATAATAATAATAATAATGATAATAATAATAATCTTTCCAGATGATGTACATACATACATACATACATACATACATACATACATACATATATATATATATATATATATATATATATATATATATATATATATATATATATATATATATATATATATATATATATTCAGAAACTCCTGTGGAACAGTGGAACGCAGACAGCGGAACAGAGACAGGGTTCCCCTGTCCCACGGGAACTGAAAAAAACAGTACGTCAAAGACAGAAGATAATAATCAAAATCATTATCCCGTCAATCAACATTCCTGCCTTCTGTCAAGAGAAACAGGATACATGCAATTGCTGCGCAGAAGACATGCGCGGTGCGGAAGGCAGTCGTCATTTGTTCTTTGTTTTGATTTCCTCTTCTCGGAAGAATTCGTTGGAAGTTGGGTCTTGTTGAGAACTGTGGCTTGAAATTATTCGGTTATTTTCTTTCAAATAATTATTTTCTGGTTAGATGAGGGGTTATTTGGATAATAGGCAGCTTCTGCAATTATTTGAGATGAAGAAGGAAAATTATATTGTTAAGAAACATAGTGTTTTGTTGTATAAAGATAGATATTTCTTGTTGATTATCTATCTTTTTATATCTTCTTCAAAATTCAACAGTTTGTTAGGGAAGTCAGACGTATTTTTTAGACTAATAATAATAATAATAATAATAATAATAATAATAATAATAATAATAATAAATAATAATAATAATAATAATGCATTTTCAACTAACCTAAGTGGTTCATTGTCTATTAAAACTATTTATAAAATAAAAATACAAGGAAGCATTGGACCAATCAGGGAACAATCATAAATTTTTCATTTACGTTAGAAGACGAAACAGGATAGGACAAGCCAAGGCCTAGATACGGAAACATAGGCCTATCAAATAAAAAAAAAATCTTTAGAGATTAAGCCATAAAAAAGAATATATTATTCCAGTTAAGAAGCCTTGCAAAAAATATTATAAATCATCAAGAATTTTATGATAGAGAGATTCCTTTTACTTGTAATATTAACGGAAAAATAAAAAAAGAATAATAGGCCTAGTACTGATAATCACCTTCTCCCTTGTCAAAACGTGTTTCTAAGACATGATCGAAATTGGGCCTACGTAGACCTAACGGAATTGGTCTCACCTAGGCCTAAAAAAATATAAAGTTCTGATTAAATTGAATTTTCAGACAGTGATGTACAATTCTAATTCACTTCAGACATTTCAGAATTACTGTAATCTTCTGAAATCAATTGAAATATCATACAGTTGTATAATCGTTCGGATTACTGTATTATAATTCAAAATCTTCACTTTTATACATTTTATGTTAAATTATTTTTTAAAATATAATTAATTTACACCTTAACAATTAACATAATTATCTAGACGAATTCCAGACCCAAATTTTATCCAAACCCGCTCACCCGTTCTTGAGATACCTAGCCGAACACTGACATATATCTTTATAAGGCCAAAGGTCAATGTCACTGGGAATCTAATGTATTTTTCCAAGACCTCCCGCCCCTTAATAAAAGGAAGGTTATACGAGAGCCACTGGGATAACAGAAGGACAAAGCCAGGTCGTAGGGGGAAAGAGATAGCTGCTGAAGAAAGCATATTATTATTATTAATATAGGAAAACGGTTCCACAGTCCAAAAGTGTCTGGAATAAAGAACCAGGCTTTGATTTCGGTTTGGGAAGGAAAGTAGCCGAGAATGAAAAAAAAAATAAATAATAAAATTCGCATTCAACAGAAATCACGTTGGCCTTGGGAGGGGAGCGGGGAGGAGGGGGTTAATTGCCCCTTCCTTCCAAGGTAATCATAACGGAAGGAGAGAGAAGGGGTGGGGAAGGAGAGGGAGTGAGATTATTGAGATTATTGCCAGTCACTGTCATTTTCTCTCTCTCTCTCTCTCTCTTTCTCTCTCTCTCTCTCTCTCTCTCTCCAGTTCCTCCTAAATTCTCCTTCATTCCTCTTTTTCCTCTTCTTTGTGACTTATTCTTGCACCAAATTTGGTCTAATTCCGTTCAACCGTTCTTGAGGTATTTGGGTAAAATATATATATTATATATATATATATATATATATATATATATATATATATATATATATATATATATATATATATATATGTCTTTTTAATAGCAAAAGGTTTATTCACAGTCATGCCACTACCAGGCGCACGAGTCATCATTTTAATTAGTAAAGAATTGAATGATGTTTCAGGAAACAGGGCTAATTTATTCCCCCCACCTCCCCTGAGGATCGATCTCGGGGCTGTTGCCAGAAAGAGGAGAGGTTTAGCTGTTTCATCTGACAGTTGAGAGAGAGAGAGAGAGAGAGAGAGAGAGAGAGAGAGAGAGAGAGAGAGAGAGAGAGAGAGAGAGACTTGGATGCTGTTCCAGGAAACAGGTCTAATTCAGTTTCCCCTTCTTGGGATCGATCTCAGGGAGATGGATTTGAAAAAATCACCCTCTGAAAAGTAAGGGAAAGACGGTAATTACCATCCTCATCCAGGCACGAGAAGAATAAACGCATTTTCAACACCCCAAAATAACAAAGAAGACTTGGCAGGCGAGTGGCCTTACACCGTACCATGCAACAGCCCCGTGGGTCATACACGCGTGCCCAATAATACCCGAGAGAATGCGAGGGGCAGGGTCGCTCATTTCACCTTGGCATGTTCCCATGCCAACGCGTGAGAGGCGACCTGGAGAGACATATCTGGTATTATCCGGTTAAGGCAGACTGGAGTCTCCTACAGCACTGGCCGAGGAGGAATTTACCCATTTATGGCAAAGCTATCTTGCCTGATGTCGTGCATGTGAGAGAGAGAGAGAGAGAGAGAGAGAGAGAGAGAGAGAGAGAGAGAGAGAGAGAGAGAGAAAGTGTATTTATTCTATTATAATATTGATTATAAATATTACTTTCATACCCTGACCACATACAGTACCTAAATTTAAAAATAAATCATTATTATATACAGGCATATCCCACAGGGGAGAGACTTCATATAGATTATCCATCGACCAAAAGTGATTTCAGATCACTGTATTCAGTGCTACAAGGGCTCGTGTATGTTAGGTCTGTGGGTCTAGAGTAAAAGCATCTACACAGGACAGAATAGGTCTTGGGGCTAGCAACTTCATCCCTGGAGATTTGCTTAGAAATGGTCCCCTTAAGAGCCTGTTGACTGATCTTAAGTTCCGGAAATGTACAGAAATAAAAGGGGTTATTGTACACCAAATTTTGGGTGCTAACAGCCTCTGTGGCCTTGCAGTGTAAGCGTCTACACAGGACAGAAAAGGTCTTGGGGCTAACAACTTCGTCCCTATAGACTTGCCAAGAAACAGTCCCCTTTAAATAGAGCTTACTGACTAATCCTAAGCTCAGGAAATGTACAGAAATAAAAGGGGTTATTGGACACCATATTTTGGCTGCAAACAATCTCTGTGGCTAAACGACGAGAAGAAGAAGAATGAGCAAGTCATCTTGTAAACAAAAGCCCCCAGTGGCCTCTGGTGTACTGATAATGACTCTTTTCTCTGGAAGGAATAAAAAAATAGTCTCTGTTGAATAAATAGGTCAATTAAGTCCCGTTGAAATGCAGAGGAAAACAGCCATTTGAGGCAGTCGTTTTGGGCAAGGTTAGACAGCGCTGCAGTCCTCTGACAAAGGCACTAAAAACCCTTTTTTTTCATCTACTTCTAAGCTTTGGAATTTTCTAAATGCTAATGTATTTCTAGACTTATATAATTTTTCTTTAGATTCTACAGGAATTACACATCACTTTTAACCAGGCACTTTGGTCGTGCCTGTACACAAGCAAGATAATCTATTACAGATTCTGCTGGGCAAATACTAGTGTGACGGCCTACCTAATGCATTTTCGTAGCCCAGACCTGAACAAAATATAAAAATAAAAAAGACAAGAAAAATGGAGAAAACAGCCACGGAACTGACAACGTGATTGATTGTAAATTACCTCACCCCTTCGTCAGGTTAGAAAGGCAGGTCATTTCGTGCTCCTGACTGAGAGGAGGGTACGAAATGCCTCGTCATCTAGGGGCGTCGAGAGTGTAAACATAAGGCTTTTGTGAGACAGAGAGAAAGGCTCTGGACAGAAACGCCTTAGGCCTAGACTCGCCTTCAAATGGACTTTCACTTATTTGGGGACCTGTCAGGATCTGAAGGAACAGAATCTGATTGCCTATCTGTTTTTTGTGTGGTTTCTCAGTGATTTAAAATCAGAAGAAACCATACAGTCTTTCAGTCTATCGAAGATGCAGGCGCGGTCTTCAGATGGGTCTCTCTCTCTCTCTCTCTCTCTCTCTCTCTCTCTGGAAGCGCCACATTGCTTGACCTTGTGGACAAATTTTCACAAATCTCTCCCTCTCTCTCTCGTTAATGAAACCTTGAAATTTAAAAATACCTCATGGAATGCTATTAACAACTTGTACATTTGCCAAGTACTTAATATTCTGAGTTGTCAATACGATATGAGCGATACTGTGTATGCAAGTATATATATATATATATATATATATATATATATATATATATAAAAAATATATTATATATATATCTATATATATATTAATATAGACCACTATATATATATATATACATACATACATATTAATATCAGGGTATCAGCATCCATTGTGGGTAAAGCAAAAGGCTTAGAGGTGAGGGTAGCAACCTCATCCCTAAAAACTTGCTGAGTTAAGTTTATATTAGTTTTACCAGACCACTGTGAGGAGCTGATTAACAGCTCTCCTAGAGAGGGCTGGCCCGAAGGATTAGATTTATTTTTACGTGGCTAAGAACCAACTGGTTACCTAGCAACGGGACCTACAGCTTACTGTGGAATCCGAACCACACTATACCGAGAAATGAATTTCTATCACCGGAAATAAATTCCTCAAATTCTTCATTAGCCGGCCGGAGACTCGAACTCGGGCCTAGCGAGTGCTAGGCGACAACTCTACCGACTCGCCCAACGGAGAACTTAAAACTTGCTGAGAATCAAATTACTCAAAGACAAAAAAAAAAAAAGTGTAATAAAGAAAGCACAGTGAAAGAAATACACAAATAAACAAAACTTAGCAGTGGGTTGGTGAAAGTGCATTTAAGCGGATGACCAAGGTGTGTAAGGTATGTCCGGAAAGATGAGGTAAAGGTGATATTTGTGCTTGATAGAACTGCACGATGATATTTTGATTTTAATATAAAGAGAGATGATTGGAGGACGGGGAGGAGAAGAGCAGTGTGGGATTAGACAACCAAAAAGCCTTAACAGAACTGTTATATATTGTTATTACTATAAATAGTCTTAAAAAGTCTTATTTTTGCCGCTACAAGGTTACCGCCCGATCATATTTTTAATAAAATTTAATATATATATATATATGTGTGTGTGTGTGATACCCTTATTTAGATCATAAAATAGAATGCAGCTAGATATATAATTTTTGAAACGTTTGGGAAAAAGGGAATACTACAATGTGGTCGGCCAACGTCACGAGAAACTGCAAGGATTGGTGAAAATATTTAAGATTATCAGCGAAGCTTCCCTTGAAAAGTGGGACATATTTTGACCTTTTAGGGAGAGTAGGAAAGCCTGTAAGAACTAATAATAATAATAATAATAATAATAATAATAATAATAATAATAATAATAATAATAATGCTTACCGCCATAGATGATGAAGAAAAGGACCTTGACAGGTATGAATTGGGTATTAATGAGGTCCTTCCAGAACCGGTTAACCCACTTTAGGCTCTTAATCACCATTTTAATCCTGGAAGAAAGAAGGAAATTGGAGTTAGAAGGCGTTCCTGGGTTCTTTACACATACATACACACAAACACATACACACACACAAACATACACACACATACACACACGCACACAACAAGACACTCCCATTTTATTTCGTGCTAATAATAGCATATTGCGGACAGGATGTCGACAGGCCAGGAATATCCTACAGGACGCCGCGTGCCTTCAAAAGATCAAGAGACTAAGGTCCTCTCTGCAATTTTGGCTCCTGTTTCCTTAACCTGAAGTTAAGGTGTTCTGTACCTGTAAACCTGACGTGTACATGTATATATATATATGTAATATGTACACACATACGGTCCATATATATCAGTATCTATATATGTATGCACACATATATATACACAGAATATAACTTACAGAGAGAGAGAGAGAGAGAGAGAGAGAGAGAGAGAGAGAGAGATTACAATTATGAAGAATGTTAACATTGTTTCCAAAAGCTGTATCTTACAAAGTGGTACCAGGTGAAGTTGCTTTGTCAAACACAAGCATTAAATACTTGCGTGCAGTGGGTTACACTTTATCAAAATTTAATGACAGCTTTGAAATTTGAACATTATTGGTTAATTGATTATGAGCAGCTCAGTAACAGGAGAGTTTTCAGAGCATTGAACATATGCTTCCATTACTGGTTTAGGAACCAACTGGAACAGGAATCAATTGGGACAGATTTCCAGCGATTGATTGATTCATAGAATTTATAGGTTTCAGGCATACATGCCAAGCACTGGGGCAACTAAGGTCATCCAGCGCTGAAACGGAAATTGACAGTGAAGAAGTTTGAAAGGTGTAACAGGGAAACCTTAATATCCAAACTCTCTTCAACTGCTAGATTATAATATCATACAGTAATATAACGTCATCCTTGTCTCTCTCTCTCTCTGAATTCTCTGAAATCTCTGCCCTTGTGTTGACAGCTTCTGACAAAATTTACAAAGGTCTGGTTTCAGTAAGTACAGCATTCAGATCAACAGCAAATTCAAAGTCTATTATCTTTGGTAGACCTCTTGCAATTCCTGGTTTATTCCAATTACAGATTTCTGATAAAGCCTCAATAACATAAGGCAGTAACCTCTTTCAGCACGAGACTGATAATGATCCTTATCAGTCTGAATTAAGTCTCTGTGGCGACGAGTCGAAAAAATGTACAATTTCCTTAATATCACCCCAGAAATGTC